>NC_090744.1:99167330-99192330 GCF_036898095.1 Palaemon carinicauda
TTAAAATCGAATTGTTTTACTGGAAAATATATGAATCGAATTCCCTCTCTCTCTCTCTCTCTCTCTCTCTCTAGAGCATTGTTAAAATTGAATTTTTTTTATTGGAAAAGAAATGAATCGCATCTCTCTCTCTCTCTCTCTCTCTCTCTCACCTCAGAGAATATTATTAAAATCGAATTGTTTTACTGGAAAAGATATGAACCGAGTTCTCTCTCTCTCTCTCTCTCTCTCTCTCTCTCTCTCTCTCTCTCTTTTTTTTTTGCATTGCAGAGCATTGTTAAAATGGAATTATTTTACTGGAGAAGATATGAATCGAATTCTCTCTCTCTCTCTCTCTCTCTCTCTCTCTCTCTCTTGCACTGGAAAATATATGAATCGAATTCTCTCTCTCTCTCTCTCTCTCTCTCTCTCTCTTGCACTGGAAAATATATGAATCGAATTATCTCTCTCTCTCTCTCTCTCTCTCTCTCTGCATCTCATAGAATAATGTTAAAATCGAATTGTTTTACCAGAAAAGAAATGAATCGCATTTCCTCTCTCTCTCTCTCTCTCTCTCTCTCTCTCTCGTGAATAATTTCCTTCCGAGAACCACTCTGTAATTCTTTCAGAAATTCATCGCCAGATGAAAGGACATTTCTACCAGAAAAGAAATGAATCGCATTTCCTCTCTCTCTCTCTCTCTCTCTCTCTCTCTCTCTCTCTCTCTCTCTCTCTCTCCTCTCTCTCTCTCTCTCTCTCTCTCTCTCTCTCTCTCTCTCGTGAATAATTTCCTTCCGAGAACCACTCTGTAATTCTTTCAGAAATTCATCGCCAGATGAAAGGACATTTCTCCTTCAATACGTCCAGACAATCTCGCGAAAGCAACTTATGAATCAAGATTTCCTTCTTTATTTATGACGCTCGAGATGTATTCGTTGACAGAATTAATAAGAGATGCTTATTCATGCAATTTCATTCTTGTTTTCGTAATGTTTTGTACACACGGTGTTTTCCTTTATGGAATGAAAGAGAAATTTTATATGTACGTACGAGTTGGTGAAATTGAATAAGTGAGTAAGTTTGTGATAAATAAATTAGAGGAGGAATATGAAGTTTGTCAGGAATATTGATGATCCTTGCGGAATAGGAGAATTTCATTCATAAATTGCATATATAATGTAAACTTTATATGTGTTTATACCAAGACGCATATAGTATGTATGATATATGTATATACAATGTATTTACATATATGTACTTTATGTATTATATAATGTAAATGTATATATTTTTATGTATATGGATATTGTACAAGACAAATTGGTTGTGATTGTAGTATGGAATGGCTGATGTTACCCATAACATTGTACACATTGGCGATGGTGAAGAAAAACTTCAGAAACTAGTGAAAGACTTGGAAAAATTTTTACTTGAAGTAAAAATGAATAGGTGAAGACCATAAGCAGTCATTTCTAATAAAGAATAGAAGAATGAATATATTGGATGATAGCAGAAAGCTTAGTAACTGATAAGTGAAATAAGAAAGACAGATAATTGAGTAAGTGAAGGAAGAGAGCAAGCGTACTCTACACACATTGTTTGAGATAGGCTTGACGTATCCATGAAAACCAAAGTGAGATTCAATGGGAATATATTTTCATGTTATATTATGATGAAAAAAGTCTTTTGAGAAGAACTGTGTTTAGTATATATAGCTTTAGAAGAAATCAAACATTTCGACAGTTTGACACTGCGCGAGAATGGATGAAAAGATTTTATGCATAGAAAAGTACGAGTGAATTAGAAGGGAAATTCTTACAAAGCATTTTATGGATCATTTAAAGGTGCATTGGAAGTAAGGGCTTTGATGTCTAGAAGCGTAAGAGCATATGGAAGTTTTAACTGAAAACTCATTTTAACGTTTGCGTTAAGGCACCTTCAAAGGTTTAAAGGCCTCTTATGAATAACAAGGGACAGTGACAATACCCTAGCTAGCAGGATAATGCCCTAGAGATTGACTATGTATGCATATGACCAGCGCCCCAAGCTTCCACTCCACCCAAGCAGGGACCAGGTGGGCTAGGGGAATACCTCCTGATGACTCAGCAGGTAGACCTATAGTCTAGGAGGATTATTTAACCTCCAAGCCTATAGGCTCCCCCAACCCCCAAACCCCCAAAAATCTTAAGGTCACAAGGATGGTGAGGTTTCGGACACGACAAGAAACTAACGAGTTTGAGCTATACTAGAACCTCAGCCTGGCAGATTGTCAGGCAGGGACCTTTCCAATAGGCCACCACGATCATTGTGTAAGCTGTGTAGTCCAGTCAGTGGTGTGGAAGGCTTCTGTACCCTGGTCCAATGTGTGAATTTGGTAATGATTTTTTTTTCTTTTTCTTTTTTGCCGCCCCCTGTAATAAGCTGTACGAATATTTCTGGACTTCCAGAAAGTGTAGATAGGAAGGACGCGAACCCCATCCTAACTATTGTGTACCAAGCGTGTTACCACTGCTTAGTGTTATACAATATGTCATTTACACTTTCTAGTTTTCATAGAGGTTATAAACTCTTTGCATTCATGGAAGTTTAGATCATCCTAGATTATAAGTAATGAAATTTTCTTTTATCTCACACGAATGTTTCAAACTGATGTGCTTGTAAAAACGAAATACAATAGTAACTATTGAATAACACACACATACGCATACACACAGATATAACTAAGATCCCATTTGTAAGGTTCGTGGTATTTTCTGGCCTACCGCCAACTAGTCCACACAGCTAAAGTATAAACTAAATGGGCACTGAGTAGAGAGCATGCCTTCGCCACGCCAAGCAGATTTATTTTGCTCTTAACTCCATTGAGGATGCATTTTCTTCAAAATCTAGTGGATTTGTCTTGAAGTCACACCACACATGTCCACTAAGGTTCGTTGAAATTGATGCAGTAGTTTTTGAGTAATGTTCTAAAACAAAAAGTAAACTAACAAAATATTTACCACCTAACATTGCAATTATTTTCAAAGTAGTGCTCCGTACTTGTACTTTGACATACTGTATCCAAAATGTTACAGATTCATCCTTTGGCCATACCCAACGTGACTACCGTGTTTGATTAAAATCGGTACTATAGATTTTGTGTAAAGTTACTCACAAACAAAAATAAATAAATAAATAAAGACAGATTAATACATACCCTTCGCAAAATCTTTGATTTTGGCGAAGGCAATAAGGACCAGATCCTGATGGGGCCTGGATGTATGTATGTATGTATGTTTATCTCACTCGTATTTTTTGCGAATACGCATTGCCGAGATTATAAATCCTTAAGATTAGAATAAAAGTAAATTCTCCCACCCAACCATTTAAATTTTAACATACAATTATACATCCTATTATATAAAGGAGGAAAAAAACGAATTACGGATAAACTCATAAATGAGATTTCAAACCCCCTTCTAAAATACGCTTTGCAAATATGTGAAATATTTCTGGACTGCTAAACATGTCACGTACAGACGCCAGGAGAAAGATACGAGTTTCCCTCTTTGAGTCTTGTTGGAGCAAACTCCTCCTGTCTGGCCGGTGCTGATATTTGCGAAATACGTGGAGGCCGAAAATGCATTTCATCTGATTCTTTCGCATTCAGATGGTTCATGTCTACGCAGCAGTATATAAACTAAGGGTAATAAGATAAATAAGATGAGTAAATAAGTAAATGAGATTAAAATCTAGATTAAGATTTTCCGTTAAGGAATTTATCGATTACAGACGAAGTATTGGTACAAATATTTTTTTTTCTATTTCTATATTCTTTTTAATTATATTTGGGATACGATACAATATGAATCAATATAAGAATGTACTAGATAAGAGATTATGTGAAGATAAATTGAAATCAGAAAAAAAACTTACAAATGATAATACGAAATGTCATAAGGTAAACAGGAAAAAATATAATAAACGATGTTTTTTATATTTCCGTCATTTTTTCATAAAACAAGAACAAGGAAGAATGTAATGTCTACAATAGCTGTGTAGAAACAACAAAATATTTGAATCCCAAACGTTACCTGACGGAAAACTAAAAACAGCCTTGCAAAAATGCTTGTTGAACGAGTACCGTCTGTTTTAAGCATTTTGTCGTAGTAAAAGTTACAGGGGTAAACGAACTAAATAGCTCTCTCTCTCTCTCTCTCTCTCTCTCTCTCTCTCTCTCTCTCTCTCTCTCCTCTCTCTCTCTCTCTCTCTCTCTCTCTCTCTCTCTCTAAAATAGTATTAAGAAAAGTGTGCTAGATTCTAGCACACTTCTCTTGCAGCATCTCTCTTCCTCACTCTAGCACAAATCAGTCCAGAAGTAACGGATACAAACTGGATTGAAAAGATACAACACAACTCAACGTTGCAATTTCTTTACATAAAAAATAGCAAATACACGGAACAAACTTCCAGTGGATGTAGGTGAACAGTAATACGGTAAACGAATTCAAGAATAAGTTAGACAAGATCCTAAAAACTCTCTAAACGTTTAAACTACGAGTAATTCGCTCTACCCAAGAGCAAATGGATTTTCTGTGGATGGCTAAAAAGTCTTTGAGATATCCAAAATCCTTGTAACTCTCTCTCTCTCTCTCTCTCTCTCTCTCTCTCTCTCTCTCTCTCTCTCTCTCTCTCTCTCTCTCTCTCTTCTTGTCCATCTTTGAAGTTGAAAATGATGCGTAAAGCAAAGAATGAGAGAGTTTTATCGGAAAAACAAAGAAAGACAAAAGTAGTTAAAAATGAATAATGAAAATGCGATGATTTTTACAAGGGAGAGACTTCCACTACAAATGGTGAGATATGAGCAAATCTAAAAAGAAGTGAGGAAAGAGCGAAAAAGAAGATAAAAGACAGAGAAAATGAAATGAACTGCCACTAAAAATAATGAAGAAATTCCCATTAACACGAAAGCAAATGGGAGAAGAATGGGATCTAATGAGAGTAAATATGTAAAAAGAGAGATGATGATTTATAGAATGTAAAGAACGTTGAGAATATTGCGGAAAGTAAATACAGTAGGAAATTATATGAAAGAGAACATAATTAGAATGCAAAGAGTAATTTTTTAAAGAAAATGAAGTATGAGAGAGAACATATTTAGAATGTAAAGAAACATTTTAATAACGAAAGTGAAAGCAAGAATGACGTCATATTCGAGTTTAAAAGTTAAGAAGGTAGCGCCAGCAATACATTTCAAGCGGTGGACTGTAGGCGTTACTTTAGGGTCATAATAGCATCCCTTCCCTTCTCAGTTGCAATTATATTACGGCAGTGCATGGCCTCCCAGGCCCCTGTATCTGCCCATATGCATAAATTCCTGAATACAACCCAGCCCTGAAGCACAAAAAAGAAAATGAAATGTTCTAAAAATTAATGGAACTGAAATAGTTCAATAAAAAGTTATTTGAAAGTTGAAAAATAACGATGAATGGGATTATAAGATTTTGTAATCAAGATCAGACTTTGG
This sequence comes from Palaemon carinicauda, assembly GCF_036898095.1. Taxonomy (NCBI): domain Eukaryota; kingdom Metazoa; phylum Arthropoda; class Malacostraca; order Decapoda; family Palaemonidae; genus Palaemon; species Palaemon carinicauda. The sequence goes on from NC_090744.1 coordinate 99,172,816, forward strand.
AAAATATTAGGAAGGATTAAAGCAGTAGGTGAATAGGGACCCCCCCCCCCCGGCCTCTCTCTCTCTCTCTCTCTCTCTCTCTCTCTCTCTCTCTCTCTATAAATATATAAGGGATTTTGAGCGAAGCGAAAAATCTATTTTTGGGTGAGATGGCCATGTCGTCCTGATGGAAGTTCCTATTGGGTAGCTTCCTAGGGTATATTACAACTACGGCGATATTCCCAGAGAATTTACCTTAAGGTACCAGAATTCTAACTCCTGGAGCGAATATCCCTCGTGAAAGGGATATCGCGACATATCAGAGGACGTATTCTTGACACGCCACATGGCAATCTACACCCCGAACAGAGATTACGTATCGCAGGGGTCAATTGGCAAGAAACGAAATCGGTAAAGAAAAAGGGGGAGCCGCTCCCAAGGCTCCCTATCTCCCGTTTCGTAAGCGTGCCTGGCGCCAATCCTGGCGCCATCTGTATTCCTTGTAGCGTACACGAGGTGCTACAGATACTGTATGTAGGGAGGGGTCCTACAGCCCTTTTTAGAAAGGGAAGGGCGGGTCCATCAGGACAACATGGCCATCTCACCCAAAAATAGATTTTTCGCTTCGCTCAAAATCCGTTTTTTGGGCTCAAGCCATGTCGTCCTGATGGAAGTGTACCAGAGCATTACTGTATTTGTGGATTCTCAGAACGTGCCGTACTCCCCGGAAGTAATTTTTCCCCGGTCGACTAGACCTAGAGACCTAAGATGTTACCGTTATACATCTTTTCAGCTAACTATAAACCATGTTAGAGCTTCCTGCCCCCTACAGGGAAGAGTCCTACTGGGCTCTGGAAAAGTCTCGAAGAGTACATATACCTATGTATGAATACCAGGCAAGCTAATATAGTGGTCTCACCCTATATTAAGTAAAGCATAGTTTGTAAAGAACCACTGCGTCAATATGAAATATCGACCAGTTATCCCCACAATACTTGTATTGGACAAAGGTTTATATCCGCATAGGAAGAAACTAGTAAAACCGCCCTCGTCCCCTTATGGGACGGAGTCCTCCCGTTAAGGGAATCATAAACCAATGCAACATAGCTTGCATAAAGGAACAATTCTATTAGAATTATCCCAGATAAGGTACATAGAATGAATGCTCAATTATACCAATAAATTGACACAGGTGAAAGAGACGCAAGGTTCTCAAGAACAAGTTTATTGACAGACAATAAATAGACAGGTTAACAACAATTATATATATATATATAAGAAGAGGATAACCCAAAACTTTAAGCATAAGTATGATAGTAAACAGAACTTGTTTATCTGAAAGAAAAAACATTAAATGCCACTTTTAAAGATACCGAGGTATCAAAGTCATAAAAGTCTGTATTACAAATCAATCACATTAGCGTTAGAAACGCTCGGCACACATGTCTGCACTTATGCTAGGTTCACCTTTGGAAATGGAACAGTCTACATGGGCAACTCAGTGCCCTCATTTAGTTTGTAGTACAGTATGTAACTACACACTCACCCTGGAATTAATCGTCCCAATTAAAACCACTGTTCCTCGCAGAGTTAAACAGTAGGGTTAACGACGCGACCCACTGCTACCACAGATCTCTTTAGTTCCTCTACTTGCTTCGCATAGTGGCAAAAGAACACTCTGGAAGACTTCCAGCCAGTGTATGAACGGAGATGTTCAAAATCCATACAATTAAAGAAATTTAAGGATGAGGCAACTTTCCTCGGATCGTGACCTGCGGGTGTACTGTCAGGATCCGCTCTGCGAATAAAATATGTGATTTTCGCTCTGAGTTGATTCAGAGATAAATTTGAGCCTGATGTTTCTCTCCTGAATAGTTGACCACCCCTGAAGTCTGAAGTTCTATGAAGATAGACCTTTAGGCATTCTACTGGACATAGAGATGCATCTTCTTTCAGAGGGCAGATTCTCCAGGGACCCCACCTGTTGGTGGGTAACTCATTCTTGGCGAGAAACGTAGGATCCGGAAACAGGTTCAGTTCTCCCCCATCCAGGAACTGAACACGACCTGCCTCTCTCGAGAGGGCTACGATCTCACTAACCCTTGCCCCGGACGCGAGTGCAAATAGGAAAATAACTTTTTGTGTCAAATCCTTTAACGCACACTCTTCATTGCTCAACAGAGAAGCGAAATGAAGGACTTTGTCTAAAGACCACGAAATGGGCTTTGGAGGTGCTGAAGGTCAGAGCCTAGCGCAGGCTTTCGGAACTTTATTAAAGATCTCGTTACCTAGGTCGACCTGGAAGGCATATAGAATGGGTCTTGTCAAAGCAGACTTACACACTGAAATCGTGTTAGCTGCCAACCCTTGACCATGGAGGTGGATGAAGAAAGATAAGCAGAAGTCTGTCGAGATCTCCTGCGGATTCTTCGCCTTGACAAAGGCCACCCATTTTCTCCAAGATGACTCATATTGCCTTCTAGTAGATTTGCACTTATATTCCTCTAGGAAGTCTATGCTGGCTTTCGAAATCCCGAAACGCTTTCTCACCGCTAGGGAGAGAAAATCATGAGCTGCAGGGTCCGGGTTTTCTGTAATGAAGCGCAGACAGTCGACTTCTGGACTCGCTGGGTCAGAACTGGATGTGGTAGCGGTACAAACTTCAGCTGTAGTTCCAATGCCAGGGGGAACCACACGCTGTTTGGCCACTTGTGGGCCACTATTGCCGCTACCCCCTTGAAGGATCTCAGTTTGTTGAGGACCCTCAACAGAAGGTTGTGAGGAGGGAACAGATAAATCCTGGACCATCTGTTCCAGTCGAGGGACATCGCGTCCACTGCTTCCGCTACGGGGTCCTCGTACGGGGACACGTACAGGGGCAACTTCTTGTTGTCTTTCGTCGCAAAGAGGTCTATCTGCAGTTCTGGGACTTGATTCAGAATGAAGGAGAATGATCCTGCGTCTAAGGACCATTCCGACTCTATCGGTGTGAACCTGGATAGAGCGTCTGCTGTCACATTGCGGAATCCTTGAAGGTGAACTGCCGACAGGTACCACTTCTTCTTTTCCGCCAATCGGAAAATGCCCAACATCACCTGGTTGAGAGGTGGTGACCTCGATCCTTGTCGATTCAAGCATCTCACAACTACCTCGCTGTCCATCACCAACCTTATGTGGATCGAGTGACGCGGGGAGACTTTCTTTAAGGTAAGGAGCACTGCCATAGCTTCTAGAAAGTTTATGTGAAAGGTCTTGAATAGCTTGGACCAAGTCCCCTGGACTTTTTTCCGATGAGAGTGACCTCCCCATCCCTCCTTCGAGGCGTCTGAGTGAATCGTCACCGACGGGGGAGGTGGCTGAAGAAGAACCGACTTCTTTAGATGTCTGGCTTGGGACCAAGGCCTGAGAAGAGTACGTAGCCGAAGCGGAACTGGTCTTCTCAGATCTCTTCGCGCGTTTGATGCATACCTTCTCCAAACTCCGGTTGCATCCTTTAGCTGTGCTCTTAGCACTGGGTCTGTCACCGAAACAAACTGGAGAGAGCCCAGTACCCTCTCCTGTTCGCGTCTTGATATCCTTTCGGAATCTAGAAGTCTCTTGACAGAACCCGCTATCTCCTTCCTTTTCTTCGCCGGGATGGAGAAACGGTGTGACAAAAGGTCCCAGTGGATTCCCAGCCACTGGAACTTTTGAGATGGAGAAAGTCGAGACTTTTTTCTGTTGATCTTGAAGCCTAGGTACTCTAGGAACTGGATCACTTGACTGGAAGCTTGCAAGCATTCTGTCTCGTATGCTGCCCACACCAACCAGTCGTCCAGGTAGGCTACTACCTGAATTCCTTTTAGGCGTAATTGTTTTAGAGCTACGCTCGCAAGCTTCATGAAAATCCTTGGGGCTATGTTTAGCCCGAATGGCATGGCTCTGAAGGCGTATAGTCTTCGTTGTAGCCTGAACCCTAGGTAGGGGGAGAGTCGACGGCTGATTGGAATGTGCCAATAGGCGTCTGACAAGTCTATAGAGACGGAATATGCCCTCTTGGGCAGTAAGGTCCTTATGTGTTGCAGTGTTAGCATCTTGAATTTGCAATTCACTATGAACTTGTTGAGTGGCGACAAGTCCAGAATGACTCTGAGCTTTTCCGAGTCTTTCTTGGGAACACAAAACAGCCTCCCTTGGAATTTGATGGACTTCACCTTTCGGATCACATTTTTCTCCAACAGTTCTTGAACGTACTCCTCCAGAACGGGGGTGGAGTGTTGGAAAAACCGAAGGCACGGGGGTGGAGTGCTGTACCAGCTCCAGCCCAGTCCATTCTTGAGTAGGCTGTGGGCCCATGGATCAAAGGTCCATCGATCCCGAAATTTCAGAAGTCTCCCTCCTACCGGTATCATCTCACTTGGACTGCCGTCCTGAGGTCTTGCCTCCCTGACCACGACCACCCCTGAATCCCCTTCCCCTTGAGGGGCGCCTAGACGAGCCTCTGGCTGCTCCTCTAGGCTTTGCTCGAAAGGAAGTAGACTGCCCTTCGAACGTTGGGGTGAATGCCGTGGACTGTGTCGACACATCCTGGGGTACCCACTGAAAAGTGGTCGGGGTTTGTGCCACCATCTGGGGCACTGGAGGCAATGGCAATTGCAGTTGCTGTTGCTGTCTAAAAGACTTGGCTGGCCTAGATGGTAGCCTAGTCCTCATAGTCTTCCTCTTTGGTTGAGGACCCTCATCCGGGGAAGACTTTCTTTTGATAGCCAGGCCCCACTTCTGGAGAAGATTTCTATTCTTCAAGGCGGCCTTATCAACAACTTCATTGACCAAATCGGTAGGGAAAAGGTCTTTGCCCCAAATGTTGGAGGAGATTAGTTTCCTTGGCTCGTGCCTCACCGTAGCCGAGGTGAACACGAACTCCCTACAGGCTCTCCTCGCCTTGACGAAGCCATAAAGGTCCTTCGTCACTGTGGCCAGATGAGTCTTGGCCACCACCATGAACATTTCATGGACCTTGGGGTCACTTGCCATCGTCTCAAGAGTAGTCTGAAGAGACATTGAGGCAGCCAGTCTTTCTTTTGTCTCGAACTCTCTTCGCAAAAGAAAGTCAGACAGCTTAGGGAGGTCCTCGCCGAACTGCCGTCCGGCAATATCAGCCTCCAACTTTCCAACTGAGAACGTAAGATGGACGTCCTTCCAGTCTTTGTGGTCCATAGGCAGGGCCGGCGACAAGGGTTTACACTCCTCTAGGGAGGGGCAAGGCTTGCCGGCCTCGACTGCTTTTAGTACAGCCGCAAACCCTTTCTGTAAAAAGGGGAAGGCTCTAGCAGGAGAGGACACAAAGGAAGGGAGCTTCTTGCTCAATGCAGCTACCTTTGAGTTAGAGAAGCCCCTCTCTTTCATCGAGGATGAAAGTAGAGCTTGAGCCTTAGCATGGTCCATCACTATGACCTCCTTCGGCTCTGTCTCCTCCTTTGAAGCTGGTTCCTTCCTCAGCCGGACATAACAGTCCGGATATGATGCCTTGCTGGGCCAGAATTCCACCTCCTCTAGGGGAACTGAGCCCAGCTTATCCGAGATGACAATCTTTCCAGTCGTCATCGGCATGTGCTCAGCATACCTCCATGGGTTAGCATCTGAGCACAAGGGAAGGTCTTTCACATTGAGCCTTTTCTGGGGCCCATGTGATTCTGCAAGGCTCTGCATCCGCAGTTCCATTGCAGCCGCCTTCTCCTGATTCTCCTTCTGCATTTGTTGGATCATTCCAACAATAGAAGAGAGGGCCTGTCCCAGCTCTACTGGGAGACCGGCCAATAGGTTCCGGAATCTGAACCGGAGTAGCCGACACCTCGTCGACCTCTTCCTCTACAACGTCTGGGGCTTGAACTTCATCCTGGGCTTCTGCCAGGAGGTCTTCCTCCAGACGCTCGTCCACGTCAGACATCCTGTCATCTAACTGGATGTCTTGCATCGCGACCGCGACTTCAGCATCCACCTGGATCTGAACTTGGGGGATCTCCTCTTGAGGCTGGGGAATCACTGCATCAGCTGATGCCTTAGGGAAAAGATACGCCCTCATCTTCTCACTTGGAAGATAAGGTCCAGAGGTGTTCTTCTGGAAGCCCCTTACCCAGGTACGAAGCTTCTCCCTTGCTATATCCCTTGATTCCGCCGTCCTAGGGGAATCAAAGGCCTCAGTAATCAGATTAGTGCACACAGTACATACCTGAAGGTCCCAATACCGGAGATCATCCTTGGAGACAGCGCATGCTGCGTGTCTCCTACAAAACTCATGTCCGCAGAGGTTCTTGCTGCGGACGTTGCAGAAAACACTTCCGCACTTCGGAGGGTCCTCCTGTAAAGAGAAGAAATTTCCATGAGTATCAAGTGAACTATGTATCACTGGATATGCATAGTATAGCATAACAATTCAGAAAGGAAAGACACACACTTGTGTTTTCCTCACAACCAATTGTTGCAGCCTTCCAGATAATAAAATCGAATGGTTAATCTCTCTAGAATAACCAATGCAAAGTTTCCAGAGGAAACAGGTGGAGCTCACACCTAAGCAACGATTTTAAAATCCTGGATAATAGACAAGAAAGAACTCACTTTCTTATCTGTAGGGCAACAGCAAAGGGCTGTGCAAGAAAACACAAAAGTGTTAGAACACACAGTGCTGTACCAAAACCTATACTATAGTTTTCTTCTTACAGCATATGTTATACTGAAGAATACTGGTACAGTATAGGAGGTTATGTGCCGGCCGGCACACACCATAATTAGCTTTAGAGTATACTACTTAACAGCTATAGGGCGGCAGAATGCTGGTTCAAATGCATGTGCCGGCCGGCAGTAACTGCCGGCCGGCAACAGTCAATGTCGGTCGGCAATGACTGCCGACTACACAAGGTAGTACCCGGCTGCCGGCCACACTCTTGGCGACCGGCAGACAAGGGCTGACATAAGCCGGCCGGCAAAGGTACAGTACCGATGCCAGCCGGCAGCAAAAGAACCAGAGGACTACAACCGCCCGGCTGCTGGCCTCATAGGCCGGCAGCCGGGTCGGGTACAGCACTAGAAGAAAAACAGAATGGATGCCGGGGTAAGAGCGTATACTACCTCCAAGCCCGGCAATCCGAAAGAGTGCATAAGGAAGGGGAGAATCTAATTCAGGCTTCCTGACCAGTGCCGTCTGGCTCTACAGGCAGGCATGGATGAGGGACCAAGAGAGGTCCGGGCAGCACTCAAGGCAGAAGACCCTTGCCGGCCGGCAGCTCTGCCAGCCGGCAAGGGACTGAGTCAATTCCACATCCTTACCTATACTAGGTTCAGATGTAGAATGACGTACAGTAATGTAATGGCTAGGCCATTACGGAGATAGAGGGGGAAGGGACAAAAGAGGGTCCTACCAACCTTGCTTTAGTGACGGATCACCCGCAGCCAAGAAACTCATCTTAGCCTAAGGGAGATCCAAGGGGGGAGGCCAGCAATACTTGCCAGCTCCCAGAGCACCAAAGCAAGGAAGGTGTTGCTACTCCCAGGGAAAGAAACTTATCCTCCCCCGAGAACAGCAACAAGGACTAGTCTGGTAGATCACAAAAGAAGGAATCATCTCGTACAGAAACCTTCGGTAGTGACCTAAGGAGGCTAAGCCTCCTATGTCTGTGTCAGGCCAGCGAGGGAGACTCTACCCCAAGCCAGACAAACACAGACTCAGACTAAAAAACTCTGTTGTTCTGTCCCTCTTTGAACCAGACTTACTGGAACAGGAAGGTACAGTAACACCCCAGTATAGTTTTATCGAAAATTAATTCAGATAAACCACTTTGGGATAAGCCCAAGGCTTAAACAGAGGGAAAGGGATTGCATACCTTCTCCGAAGAAAAGAAAGCAACCGGGGAGTATGAGAAAGTATACTAAGGCTCCATAAGCAACTTAGCCTAGGCACCAAGAGAATCGATTACCTAAATCACCGAAACTCACTCGTATACTATCTTGGAAATATTCAACATAATCTTAAATGTATAAAACGTAGCCTAAAGCTTCAATAAAATTTTAATACACTCTGAAAAACCAAAATCATGCATGAAGTACTAGGACCAAACGACTAGGCTACATGGCCTAGCGTAGGCCAGAATTGGCGAATACTCCGCCAAAATAATACTAAAGCACGAAAGGAAATCCTATGTAACGCTAAATAGCTAAAATTTATTAAAGCAAAACAACCGGGAATGTCGCTCTGACTAACTAAACTTATACCTAGCGAGCGACAGCGTCCATGACGCCTCCGGTAGGCTACGGCTCTTGTAACAAAGATTAAACCTATTAATCACTTAAAAAATTACCAAGAGCCTACATTTATACATAAAAGACATGGTACTCAACTTATCAGAGGCCGACGAAGTTGGAGAAGCCATGAAAAGCAGAATAAATCCAAGATTTGCGAGAAACACAGGAAAAAACACCGAGTTGTTAAGCTACGCAAAAAGGAATACAGATGGCGCCAGGATTGGCGCCAGGCACGCCTATGAAACGGGAGATAGGGAGCCTTGGGAGCGGCTCCCCCTTTTTCTTTCCCGATTTCGTTTCTTGCCAATTGACCCCTGCGATACGTAATCTCTGTTCGGGGTGTAGATTGCCATGTGGCGTGTCAAGAATACGCCCTCTGATATATCGCGATATCCCTTTCACGAGGGATATTCGCTCCAGGAGTTAGAATTCTGGTACCTTAAGGTAAATTCTCTGGGAATATCGCCGTAGTTGTAATATACCCTAGGAAGCTACCCAATAGGAACTTCCATCAGGACGACATGGCTTGAGCCCAAAAATATATATATATGTATATATATATATATATATATATATATATATATATATATATATATATATATATATATATATATATATATATATATATATATATATATACACATGTTTGTGTGTGTGTGTGTTTGTTTGTGTAGGTCGTAATATCAAGACAATCTAATGTGAAAATTATAACAGATTTCTAAAGTCAAATCGCATTAAAGACAACCAATTACAATAAAGAATATGAATCTTTAAATTATATTCATTTCTTTTCCTCCTCTATTACCAACCATTCAAACATTCAAATCTCACTTTATTTCAAATGTGTTTTTCGTTTGAGTCACAATATTTTTTACCTCTTACTTTTCCTTTTTCCCAATGTTTAAAACCAATTTTTATTTCAACTTTATTAATGTTTTCGATATCGCTCTTCCCTACAAACTCACTATGACTAAAACCATTGATCGCAGGACAGGAGATGGTACGCAATATCTGTAGAAATGGAGGAACTTACGTGGCTACATATATCACTGCCGAATCATTATTCTTAATTCACGCACCTGACCTCGACAGATAAGATTAGCCGGACCTTTGTCTCCTCCGAATTCACAGAATTGCTTTTCTCGTGAAGGACTTGAGTTGAACCATTAGTCAATGTAATGAAAATCAACGCCATCTAGGAGACTGAATGGAATTAATTCTTGTGAAAGACTCGAGTTGAAAACCAACGCCATCTATGAGGCTGAATATGAAATTTCCGTCTGAGGGAGAAAGAAACTTGTAGTCTTACATATGGTTGATAAAATCTTACTAATATAGATCTCAGTTTTTGTTATTTTTTTATTAGTTGCTGTGGCTTTAGTTTATTTTGTATTATTATTGTTACAGTATTATTACCAGCTAAACTATTACCCTACTTGGAAAAGCAGGGTGCTATAAACCCAAGGGCTCCAACAAGGAACAGAGCCCAATGAGGAAAGGAAATAAGGAAACAGATAGAACAGTGTGCCTAAGTATATCCTCAAGCAAAAGAACTCTAACCTAGGACTGTGGAAGACCATGGTTCAGAGGCTAGGGCACTACTCGAGACTAGAGAACAATGGTTTGATTTTGGAGTGTCCTTCTCCTAGAAGAGCTGTTTACCATTGCTAAAGTCTCTTCTACCTTTACTAAGTGGAAAGTGGCCACTGACCAATTACAGTGCAGTAACCCCTTGGGTGAAGAAGAATTGTTTGGTAATCTCTGTGTTGTCAGGTGTATGATGACAGAGGAGAATATTTAAAGAATATGCCAGACTATTGTATGTGTAGGCAAAGGGAAAGTGAACCGTAACCAGAGAAAAGGATCCAATGTAGTACTGTCTGGCTAGCCATGACCTAATTATTCTCTACTGGTAGTATCTCAACGGGTGGCTGGTGCCCTGGCCAACTTACTACCTACCAAAATGTGTAGGTAAAGGGAGAATGAGCCGTAACCAGACAGAAATCCATTGCTGTACTATCTGGCCAGTGAAAGGACCCAGTTACTCATAGTATAAGTATCTCAGCGGGTGGCTGTAGTTGCTGACTTTCTCAGAATTGTTTCACGATGCATTCACTTCTCATTATTGGATTACACAGAGAATTCTGTGTCCCGAGAAGGTGGCCACAATGCAAGGGTTCATAGTTTTCATGACCAATAAAAAGATTAATTCTGTTTACTTGAAATCACAGAGCGCCTCAAGAATTGGAAAAAAAAAAGTCGTAATTAACATCTTAATTTGAGGATGGAATATCTAACTATATTTGGTCTCATTACCAGCACGCAACCACACACACACACTCACTATATATATATGTATATATATATATATATTTTTGGGCTCAAGCCATGTCGTCCTGATGGAAGTTCCTTAAAGGCAGCTTCCTAGGGTATATTACAACTACAGCGATATTCCCAGAGAATTTACCTTCAGGTACCCAGAATTCTAACTCCTGGAGCGAGTATCCCTAAAAAAGACCTTAGGGATATCGTAAATATCAGTGGACGTATTTTTGACACGCCTCATAGCAATCTATACCCCGAATAGAGTTAACACTTCGTAGGGGTAAAATGGCAAGAAAACGAAAACGATAAGAAAGGGGGGAGCCGTTCATAAGGCATCCCTCCTCCCCGTTTCGAAAGCGTGCCCTGCGCCGCTCACGGCGCCATCTGTATTCCTTTTTGCGTAGCTCTACGACTCGGTGTATTTTCCCTGTTTACTACCCAATCTTGGAATTTTCTCGTTAATAATGCTTTCTCCAACTTCTTCTGCCTCGGATAAGTTGAGTATTATTTCTTTTATGTATAAATGTAGGCTCTTGGTTAAAATTAAAGTTATTAAAAGAGTTATCTTTGATACAAGAGCTGTTGCCTGCTGGAGGCATCATGGATGCTGTCGCTCGCTAGAATAGGATTTATTTGTTAGCAAGAGCGACGTTCCCAGCCCCCTTTGCGCTTAAATATTAGCTACTTAGCTTAATTAGGAATTCTGTTATGATGCGATAGTAGTGTGCCTGGCGAAATTGCTAAGGCTACCAACACTAGTCTTCGTAGGCTAGTTGTTGGCCTATGTACTTCCTGCATGATAATTAGTCTTCCAAATGTGAAATTATTGCTTTAAGCGTTAGGCAACGTTATACATATTAGTCCTTTTCGAGTACCTTCCAAGATAGTATTGATGTGAGTTTCGGTGAATTAGGTAATCGATTCTCTTAGTGCCTAGGCTAGGTTGTCTTAGGTCATTATAATATTATCTGTTCCCCGTTTGCTCCCTTCTCTTTGGGGAAGGGGCAAACCCTTTCCCTCTGTTTAAGCCTTAGGCTTAACTCTAGTGGTTTATTTGAATTAATCTTCAAATATATCTATGCTGGAGTAGTACTGTACTTTCCCGTTCCAACAGTATTGGTTCAGAGGGTGACAGTACAACAGTGTTTAGTCTGAGCCCGGTTTGTCTGGCATGGGGCAGAGTCTCCCTTGCCGATTGACTCGGGCACTAAGGGTTCCCCCCTTAGTCCACCTTGTTGGGTTCCAGTAGTGATCCCTTTACTCGGTGACTCATCAGACTGTTCTTGCCGTTCCGGTCTCGGGATATGTTCCCTTTTCTGGAAAGGCAATTCCTTCCTTGCCGTGGTTCGTGGGAGGCAGCCAGTAGTGCCGGCCTCCCTCTCGGGTCTTTCTCTAACTGAGATGAACTGTCTTAGTTGGGAATGACCCTTAACCAAGGTAGGGTTGGATAGGACCCTCTGTCCTTCCCTTCTCTTTTTCCGTTCATTGTGTCAGTCGTCTGCATCCTTGCCTAGCCTAGGTTGGGATGAGGAACTGACGTGGTCTCCTGTCGGCCGGCAAAGTGTGCCGACCGGCAGAGACCATTACTGTGAGTGCTGCCCGGTCCTTTCTTGGTCCCTCTATCGCTGCCGTCTGAAAATTCAGTAGGCAGCGGTTAGGAAGCTTGACTTAGTGTCTTCCCCTTCCTTTCGGCACTCTTTCGGGTGCCGGGCCCAGAGACTTATAGTCTCTTAACCCGGCACTCATTCTTTTGTCTTAGTATGTGTTGTCCTTGCCGTCTGCCGGCCTACAGGCCGGCCGTCGGTGGGGAGGGGTGTTCTCCAGTTCTCTTGCTGTCGGTCGGCGTTGGGTGTATACCTTTGCCGGCCGGTCTATTGCTCATCTGCCGGCCACTACAAGTGGGGCCGGCAGCCGAGCGCTGCCTAGCGTGTGGGGGCCAGCCGGCAGGGTTTGTTTACTGCTGCCGGCCGGCCCGCGACACTGCCCAGTCAGCCGGCCACTAAATATGATGGCCGGCAACTCAGTGCAAACCGGGTGGCTACGGTCTGGCAACCACTGCCGGCCGGTTCAGACATGGGTTCTGGAGTTCTCCCCAATAAAGGTGATCTGATGTTGTGTACTTGAGATCTACCTTTCGAAAACAAAGGGGGGGGGGGTGCTGAGCGGCAATAGCCGGCTGGCACACCACCCTCAGGTACTGTATCAGTCCTCTCTTGGTGGTATATTCAACCAAGGGAGTTCATGATGTAGTAGGTTACAACACTGTCTTTTCTATCTTACTTGTGTTACTGGTATAATCACCTGGTGTCGCCTTACAAGGATAAAAGATAATTCTTTTATTCCTGGCCAGAATGGTATTATTTTACCTTAGGTGTGAGCTGCACCTAATTTCCTTTGGAAATACGTTCTCTGGTTATTCTAGTAAAGACTAACTATGTGACTTGGCCGGTGGGCTTCCACAGGTGTTTGTGTGGGTTTCACAAGTAGGTGTCTTTCCCTTATTCTTTTATTGAATACTCATTTGTTACATGTGAATTAAAATTCACTTGATATTCATGGAAATTTTTCTTCTTTTACAGGAGGAGCATCCGAAGTGTGATAGTGTCTTCTGCAATGTCCGCAGTAAGAACTTTTGCGGACATACCTCGTGTAGGAGGCACGCGGCTTGTGCAGCCTCCAATGATGAACATCGTTACTGGGATCCGCAGGTATGTGCTGTATGTACTAACCTGCTATCAGAGGCTTTTGAATCCCCTAGGTCGGCGGAGTCAAGAGATGCAGCGAGGGAGAGGCTTCGTGTATGGGTAAGGGGTTTTCAGAAAAACACCACTGGTCCTTATCTTCCTAACGAGAAGATGAGGGCATACCTTTTTCCCAAGGCTTCCCCTGATGCTGTTGTTCCCCAGCCTCGGCCGGAGATCCCTCTGATCCAGATCCCAGTGGAGGAGGATGTCGCTGACGCCTTGCAGGACATCCAGTTGGACGACAAGATGTCCGACTTGTCTGATCGTGCGGAGCAGGATCTCCTCGCAGAGGGCGAGGAGCAGGATCGAGATCCTATTGCCGTGGAGGAAGAGGTTCCCGTATCATCAGACGTGCCGGTTCAGGTCCCTGAACCTATCCCCTCTACCTCGTCCGCTCTTCCAGCAGAGCTTGGACAGGCTCTCTCTTCCATCGTTGGTATGATCCAACAGATGCAGAGGGAGAATAATCAGAAGGCCGCTACTTTGGAGCTCCAGATGCAGAAGATCACAGCATCACGTGGACCTCCAAAGAAGCTCAACGTTAAGGACCTTCCTCTGTGCTCGGATGCCAACCCGTGGAGATATGCCGAGCACATGCCGATGACGATTGGGAAGATCGTCATGTCGGAGAAACTGGGTTCAGTTCCCCTTGAGGAGGTGGAATTCTGGCCCAGTAGAGGGGCCTACCCGGACTGCTATGTCCGTTTGAAGAAGGAGCCGGCTTCGAAGGAGGAGACGGAACCAAAGGAAGTGATTATCCTAGATCACTCCAAGGCTCAAGCCACCTTGACAGCTGCTTTAAAGGAGAGGGGGTTCTCAAACTCGAAGGTTGCCGCCTTGAGCAAGAAACACCCCTCCTTTGTATCCTCCCCGGCTAGGGCCTTCCCCTTTATGCAAAAGGGGTTTGCGGCCGTCATCAAGGCAGTTGAAGCTGGCAAGCCGTGCCCGTCTTTGGAGGAATGTAAACCTCTATCGCTGGCATTGCCAATGGATAACAAGGACTGGAAGGAGGTGCACCTTACTTTCTCGGTTGGGAAGTTGGACGCCGACATTGCAGGACAGCAGTTCGGCGAAAACCTTCCCAAGTTGTCGGAATTCCTTCTACGGAGGGAATTGGACACAAAGGAGCGCCTGGCAGCCTCGATGTCTCTCCAGACCAACATGGAGACGATGGCTAGCGACCCCAAGATGCCAGAGATGTTCATGGTTATGGCCAAAATCCATCTGGCCACAGTAACCAAGGACCTCTATTGCTTTGTTAAAGCAAGAAGAGCCTGTAGGGAGTTTGTGTTTGCCTCGGCCACAGTGAGGCACGAACCCAAGAGGCTAATTTCATCCAACATCTGGGGTAAAGATCTCTTTCCCAAGGACGTGGTCAAAGAGATCGTGGACAAGGCTGCCACTGAGAACCGCAATCTTCTCCTGAAGTGGGGCCTGTCCCTTAAGAGGAAGTCTTCTCCGGATGAGGGCCCTCAGCCGAAAGGAAAGGCGAAGAAGTCAAGGTTTTCCTCCCGTCCAGCCAAGTCCTTCAAACAGCAAAGACCACAGCAGCAACAGCCAGCTTTGCCTCCGGTTCCACAACTGGTAGCCCAGACCCCGACCACCTTCCAATGGGTTCCCCAAGCAATGTCATCAGCTTCCCCTGCATTCAATCCCGTGTTCGAGGGACAGTCGACCACGTTTCGTGCAAGACCCAGAGGAGCAGCTAGAGGGTCATGCAGGTATTAGATTGTCCACGGGAGCATTCAGAACATCACCTATCCCAAGTCTCCTTGTTGATGCTGGAGAGTTACCTCTAGACCTTTACCGGATGTCTTCTATCCTTCGGTATTGGTTTAGATTGCAAAGACTCCCTAATTCTTTAGCCTTCCAGACTGCAAGCCTTGTAAGGCACCCAACATACTTTGAAATGCACCCAAAATCTCCTCAACCCTATGGCTTTCGGGTGAAACAATTATTAAACAGTCTGGATATAATTAGATGTAAGGTACTTCCATTCAAGATATCATCAACGCCTCCATGGAAGTTACCAGAGATATCTTTTTGTAAATATTTTATAGGAGATAAGAAGAATATGTCAGACCTAGAAGCCAGGTCTCTTTTTAATGAACATGTTAAAGAACATAGAGGATCAACTTTTATCTATACTGATGGCTCCAAATCTGATGCTGGCGTTGGATTTGGGGTACATAGTAATAGTTTTAATTGTAGAGGTGCACTTCCTCTGACCGCTTCCATATTTACTGCCGAACTGTATGGCATATTAACCGCTGTTGAGAAAATAGCATTGGAGAAGGAGGGTAATTTTACAATTTTTAGTGATGCAAGGAGTGTCCTTCAAGCTATGGAAGTTTTTAATTCTAATAACCCTCTAGTTTTAAAGATTTTAGAATGGCTTTTTATTATTGGACGGAGAGGTATAACAGTTCAATTTTGTTGGGTTCCAGCACATGTAGGTGTGTGTGGGAATGAGAAGGCAGATTCACTGGCTAAGAATGCTGCATCCGAGTTGCTGCCAAGAAGGTATCCCATTGCCTGTAATGATTTCTTACCTGACATCAAGAAATTGGTTTGCAATAAATGGCAACAGCAATGGGATACCCTAGATGCGAATAAAATGCGAGAGGTAACAAATGTCATATATCCTTGGAGGTATAATATGATGCCCCGAAAATGGGAGACGTCTCTTTGTCGTCTCCGTATTGGTCACACTCGGTTGACACATGAGTTTCTGCTGAAGGGCCAACAGCGACCGTATTGTGACGACTGTTTAGTACCTTTAACAGTGAGGCATTTGTTGACTGAATGCCCCAATTATAACAACTTAAGGAATAGATATTTGTTTGAGGCTCGAGGTGAGGGTGGCAGGTTCATCCTTGCCAAGATTCTTGGAAATGATGTGTCCTACCATGCAAGTGGCATTTTTAGATTTATTTCAGAAGCAGGTCTTCTGAAAATTATTTAACTTTTATGACATTCAACTTTTATGATTTTAATTGAATACTCTTTTATTTTTTATTTTATTTTATTTTTTATTTTTGTATACATAAGTTAATTGTTACCGGCGTCAATGACCTCAGATGTCAGGATGCCTGAAAACTTTAAATCAATCAATCAATCAGAGGTTCCAGTGGTTGGGAATTCACTGGGATTTAGTGTCACACCGTCTTTCCATCCCGATGTCAAAGAGGAAGGAAATAGCAGGGTCTGTCAGGAGACTTCTAGGTTCCGAGAGGATATCAAGACGCGAACAAGAGAGGGTTTTGGGCTCTCTTCAGTTTGCATCAGTAACAGACCCTGTGCTAAGAGCACAGCTAAAAGATGCAGCGGGAGTATGGAGAACCTTTGCATCGAAAGAGCGAAGGGACGTGAAGAGACCGGTCCCACTTCGGCTACGTTCTCTTCTCAGACCGTGGTCTCAAGCCAGTCGTCTAAAGAGGTCTCTACCTCTTCAGCCACCCCCCCCCCGTCAGTGACAATCCACACAGACGCCTCAAAGGTAGGGTGGGGGGGTCACTCCCATCGGAAAAAAGTGCAAGGAATCTGGTCCAAGCTATTTGGGACCTTTCACATAAACTTTCTAGAAGCTATGGCAGTACTTCTGACCCTGAAGAAAGTATCCCCACGTCACTCGATCCACGTAAGGTTGGTACTGGACAGCGAGGTGGTTGTGAAATGTCTGAATCGGCGGGGATCGAGATCCCCACCTCTCAACCAGGTGATGTTAGCCATATTCCGACTGGCGGAGAAGAAGAAGTGGCACCTGTCAGCAGTTCACCTTCAAGGAGTCCGGAATGTGACCGCGGACGCTCTATCCAGGGTAACACCGATAGAGACAGAATGGTCCCTAGACGCAGGATCATTCTCTTTCATCTTGAGTCAAGTCCCAGAACTGCAGATAGACCTCTTCGCGACGAAGGACAACAAGAAGCTGCCGAAATATGTGTCCCCATATGTGGACCCCGCGGCAGAAGCAATAGATGCGATGTCCCTCGATTGGAACAGATGGTCCAGGATCTACCTGTTTCCCCCTCACAATCTGATGTTGAGGGTCCTCAACAAACTGAGATCCTTCAAGGGAGTAGCAGCAATAGTGGCCCACAAGTGGCCGAACAGTGTATGGTTCCCTCTGGCTCTGGAACTACGACTGAAGTTCCTACCACTCCCGGACCCAGTTCTGTCCCAGCAAGTCCAGAAGTCGATTGTCTTCGCTTCATTACAGAAGACCCGAACCCTGCAGCTCATGATTTTCTCTCCCTAGCGGTGAAGAAACGGTTCGGAATCTCGAAAGATAGTATCGACTTCCTGGAAGAATACAAGTGTAAGTCTACTAGGAGGCAGTACGAATCTGCATGGAAGAAATGGGTAGCCTTTGTCAAAGATAAGAACCCGCACGAGATCTCTACGGAGTTCTGCCTATCCTTCTTCATTCACCTCCACGGACAGGGGCTGGCGGCGAACACAATTTCTACATGTAAGTCAGCTCTAACAAGACCCATTCTATATGCCTTCCAGGTAGACCTCGCTAACGAAATGTTTAATAAGATCCCAAAGGCCTGTGCTAGGCTTAGACCATCAGCTCCTCCAAAGCCTATTTCATGGTCATTAGACAAAGTCCTTCATTTTGCCTCATTACTAGATAATGAGGAATGTGCGTTGAAGGACCTGACTCAAAAAGTGATCTTCCTTTTTGCCCTTGCTTCTGGGGCCAGAGTTAGTGAGATTGTGGCCCTCTCGAGAGAGGAGGGCCGAGTTCAGTTCCTGGATGGGGGAGAACTGAACCTGTTTCCGGACCCTACGTTTCTCGCTAAGAACGAGTTGCCCACCAACAGGTGGGGTCCCTGGAGAATCTGCCCTCTGAAAGAAGATGCATCTCTATGTCCCGTAGAATGCCTTAAGGTCTATCTTCGTAGAACTTCAGACTTCCATGGGGGCCAACTATTCAGAGGAGAAACATCGGGCTCGAATTTATCTTTAAATCAACTTAGGGCGAAAATTACATATTTTATTCGCAGAGCGGATCCTGACAGTTCACCCGCAGGTCATGATCCGAGGAAAGTTGCTTCATCTTTAAACTTCTTTAATTTTATGGATTTTGAACACCTTCGTTCATACACTGGCTGGAAGTCTTCCAGGGTATTCTTTCGCCACTATGCTAAGCAAGTGGAGCAGCTAAAGAGGTCTGTGGTAGCAGTTGGTTGCGTCGTTAACCCTGCTGTTTAACTCTGCGAGGAACAGCGGAATCATTTGGGACTTGGATTCTTGGGTGAATAGTTAGTTATATATGTTGATATAACTGGTAGTGTAGGCTCTCAGAGCCCACTGTTCCAACGTGATGGTGATGGTAACATAAGTACAGACAGGGTGCCAAGCGTTTGCCAACGCTATTGTCAGCAAAGTAGTAACATGGACGTTAAGTTTGTTACCGGGGT
The DNA here is from genome assembly GCF_036898095.1 of Palaemon carinicauda. Classification (NCBI taxonomy): domain Eukaryota; kingdom Metazoa; phylum Arthropoda; class Malacostraca; order Decapoda; family Palaemonidae; genus Palaemon; species Palaemon carinicauda. The sequence goes on from NC_090744.1 coordinate 99,191,570, forward strand.
ATGTGTATGTGACACATATGTTTTCTTTCAGATAATCATTCATCCATGCACTACAGTACTTGTGAAAATTGTTGGTCATCCACCTAGCATATGTACATATTTATGGTGACCATATCTATTTATTGTTTCTCAATAAACTTGTTCTCGGGAACCTTGCGTCTCCTTCACCTATATTTTTTGATTTCATATTGTTTTTTTTGAGCATTTAGCCTATGTATATTAATCGGGGGATATCTATAATAGCCTATTCCTTAATGCAAAGCCTGGATTATACTGGTTTATACTTTCCTTAGCAATAAGGACTCCACCCCTTTCTGAGGACGGTGGTAGCAGGCAAGTTTAATCCTACGCAGATATAACCTTTTGTCTATTTTTACTTCGACCAGGGTGCTGGTCGGGACTTTTTCTTTTGGATACGGTTAGTCCCGTAAGACTTCGCTTCATATAGAGTGAGACCACTATATGGTACTGGCTAGCGAGTGATTCATACATAGGTATATGTACTCTTCGTTCGTTTCTAGAGTCTAGTAGGACTCCTCCCTGTAGGGGGGCAGGGAAGCACTCTCATGGCTTATGATTAGTGAAAAGATGTATAACGGTAACATCTTAGGGTCTGTCAGTCGAGTTGACTAAGAAACATTCTTGTGGAGTACGGCACGTATTGAGAATCCACAGATACAGTAATGCTCTGGTATACTTCCATCAGGACGACATGGCTTGAGCCCAAAAAACGGATTTTGAGCGACAGCGAAAAATCTATT
>NC_090744.1:99197330-99199470 GCF_036898095.1 Palaemon carinicauda
AAATTCAGACGTCTGTCACCGGAACGATTGGCAGCAGCCAAACAGACGTTCGCCGAAATGGAAGAAATGGGCCTTTGCTAAAAGGCCTCCAGCCCATGGTCGTCACCCTTACACATTGTTCTGAAGAAAGACGGCTCCCTCCATCCCGTGCGTGGATTACAGGTGCCTGAACATGCAAACAGAACCGGATCACTACCCCCCTCCCAAATATCACCGACGTGTCCTCCTACCTGCACAAAGCGAAGGTTTTCTCTACGCTCGACCTCCTGAATGGGTATTATCAGGTGCCCATGAACCCAGAAGACATCCCCAAGACCGCCATCACCACTCCGTTTGGTACATACACCTTCAATTACTCCTGTTTTGGCCTTCGTAATGCTGGGGCCACGTTTCAACGTCTCATGGATGGCATCTTAGGGGACCTCCCCTTCTGTATATGTTATGTGGACGACGTACTTGTGTTCTCCTCAAAAGAGGTACACCTCCGTCACCTGTGCATCGTGCTCGACCCCGCCTGCAACAAAACGGCCTTGTAGTCCGGTATGACAAGTGTACCTTTGGCGCCAACGAAGTGTTGTTCTTAGGGCACTGCATCACTCCTGAAGGAGTCCATCCCCTCCCTGAGAAGGTAGCAGCCGTTCAGGACTTCCCGCGCCCTTGATCGTCAAAGCTCTGCAGGAATTCTTGGGCATGATCAACTATTATCACCGTTTTCTGCCAGGCCATTGCCACCACTCTTGCTCCCCCTCTACGCCTCCCTCAAGGGCAAGCCTAAGGACCTGAAGTGGGGTCCCCTTCAAGAAGCGGGCCTTTTGCAATGCAAAGAAGGCCCTATCAACCGCTGCGGCTTTTACTTTTCCTATCCCACATGCCCCCTCTCCTTCTCTCCACCGATGCCAGCAACGTCGCTATTGGTGCAGTCTTCGAGCAGGTGGTCAACGGCTCGCCCTGCCCATTGGTCTTCTTCAGCAGAAAACTGTCCAAGGCAGAATCGGGTTATTCTACCTTCGATCGCGAATTGCTGGTGGTGCAACTTGGCTGTCCATCACTTTCGCCATTTCTTAGAAGGTACACCCTTCATCGTTCACACAGACCACATGCCTCTGGTGCACGCCTTCACTCGACAGTCTGACGCCTGGTCTGCCCGTCAACGCCGACATCTCTCCGCCGTAGCTGAATACAATTGCACCCTTCAATATGTCCCTGGGAAAATGAATCCCGTTGCCGATGCCCTGTCAAGAAACACGTTGGCTGCCGTTCAACTGGGATTGGATTACAACGCCTTGGCTGAAGCCCAACGACAGGATCCAGAGTATCAAGCATGTAGGACATCCTGCACGTCCCCTCCGTTGGGAAGACTTCCCCCTCGAAGACTCCAACACCACCCTCCTCTGTGACGTTAGTACTGGTAGACCGTGACCTTGGATTCCTGCTCCCAAGCGCCGGCAGGTGTTTGATTTCATTCACGGCCTTTCATATCCCTCGTGCCGTTCTACTGCACAGCTGCTGAAGACGAAGTTCATATGTCACGGCATTTCTAAGGATGCCTAAGAATTGGGTCCGCGCCTGTACTTCTTGCCAAACTTCCAGAGTACATCGACACACGGATTCAGGAGTGGGCACCTTTTCCTCAACCTCAGCGTCGTTTCGCACACATTCACGTCGATGTTGTAGGCCCCCCTACCCACATCACAAGGACATTGTTACCTGTTTACCGTCATCGACCGCTCCACTCGTTGGTCTGAAGCCATTCCCATGGAAACTGCAACGTCCGCCTCATGTACATCTGCCTTACTCTCAGGATGGGTTGCAAGATTTGGTATCCCTGAGCATATTACTTCTGACAGGGGTACCACTTTCACCTCTCAATTGTGGACATCATTAGCAAATCTCCTGGGCATCACCCTACATCAGAGAACTGCCTACAACCCCGCTGCCAATGGAATGGTCGAACGTTTTCATCGCACCCTCAAAGCAGCTTTGATGTCCCGCTGCAAGGATTGCAACTGGTTTGTTCAGCTTCCCTGGGTCCTCCTGGGACTAAGGACCACTCCTAAAGACACCCTCGACGTCTCGGCAGTTGAAATGGTGTATGGCGACCCCGTTGGTCGTCCCTGCCGAATTTTTTCCTTCTACAACC
>NC_090744.1:99199970-99204970 GCF_036898095.1 Palaemon carinicauda
GCAAGTTGGAAATAGAGGAGGAAAAGAAATTAATATTATTTAAAGATTCACATTCTTTATTGTAATTGGTTGTCTTTAATGCGATTTGGCTTTAAAAGTCTGTTATAATTTTCACATTAGATTGCCTTAAATATTATGACCTACACACACACATACACAGACACACACACACACACATTAGAAGGGGCTAGCGTTCGATCCCAAGTATGAGGTAGAAATTTATTTCTATTTGAACACGATGTTGTGTTGATATTTATCCATATTGACTCATTACGGGTAATTTGTATGAATTACTACCAATTGTGTCACGTGGTGGGCCGGGGAAATCGGGTAAAACTCGCTGGTAAGAGACTGATGTCTCGCCCAGGTAAAATCCTCGGACAGCTAGTTAGCGTCAGGTTTCTATTTCCTTTTATGGCCTCTCGTGGCATGGTTGGTTTCGACCTGGCCTTTCATTAGAAGGGGCTAGCGTTCGATCCCAAGTATGAGGTAGAAATTTATTTCTATTTGAACACGATGTTGCGTTGATATTTATCCATATATATATATATATATATATATATATATATATATATATATATAATATATATATATAATTTATATATATATACATATATATATATATATATATATATATATATATATATATATATATATATATTATATATTATATATATGTGAGAGAGAGAGAGAGAGAGAGAGAGAGTCCTACTCACCTACTGCTTTAATTCTTCATAATATTTCCCCAAGTCTGATCTTGATTACAAAATCTTATAATCCCATTCATCGTTATTTTTCAACTTTCAAATAACTTTTTATTGTACTATTTCATTTCCATTAATTTTTTGAATATTTCTATTTTAATTTCTTTTGCTTCAGGGCTGGATACAGGGGCCTGGGAGGTCATGCAATGCCAAAGGCTAAAAAGTAAGTTGCAACTGAGATGCGAAGGATAGCTGCCATGACCCTAAAGTACCGCTTGCAGTCCACCGCTTGAAATATATTTCAGGCGCTCCTTCCTAACTTCTAAAATTCGAATATGACGTCATTCTTGCTTTCATCTTTCGTTGTTAAAATGTTTCTTTACATTCTAATTATGTTCTCCTTCATATCATTTCCTTCTACTGTATTTACTTTCAGCATTATTCTCAACGTTCTTTACACTCTATAAATCATCTCTCTTTTTATATACTTACTTTCATTAGATCCCATTCATCTCCCATTTGCTTTCGGTGTTAATGGGAATTTCTTCATTATTTATAGTGGCAGTTCATTTAATTTTCTCTATTTTTATCTTATTTTTCGCTCTTTTCTCACTTCTTTTTAGATCTGCTCATATCTCACCATTTTTAGTGGAAGTCTCTCACTTGTAAAAATTATTGCATTTTCATTATTCATTTTTAACTACTTTTGTCTTTCTTTGTTTTTCCGATAAAACTCTCTCATTCTTTGCAACGCATCATTTTCAACTTCAAAGATGGACAAGAAGAGAGAGAGAGAGAGAGAGAGAGAGAGAGAGAGAGAGAGAGGAGAGAGAGAGAGAGAGAGAGAGAGAGAGACTTACAAGGATTTTGGATGTCTCAAAGACTTTTTTAGTTCATCCGCAGAGACTCCATTGCTCTTGGGTAGAGCGAATTAGTTTAACGTTTAGAGAATTTTTATGATCTTGTCTAACTTATTCTTGAATTCGTTTACCGTGGTTGCTGTTCACTACATCCACTGGAAGTCTGTTCCATGTATATTCTATTTTGTATGTGAAGAAATTACCACATTCAGAGAGAGAGAGAGAGAGAGAGAGAGAGACTTACAAGGATTCTGGATGTCTCAAAGACTTTTTAGTTCATCCGCAGAGACTCCATTTGCTCTTGGGTAGAGCGAATTAGTTTAAAACGTTTAGAGAGTTTTTTAGGATCTTGTATAACTTATTCTTGAATTCGTTTACCGTGTTACTGTTCACTACATCCGCTGGAAGTCTGTTCCATGTATTTGCTATTTGGTATGTAAAGAAATTGCCACATTGAGTTGTGTTGTATCTTTCAATTCCATTTTGTATCCTTTACCCTCTGGACTGATTTGTGCTAGAGTGAGGAAGAGAGATGCTGCAAGAGAAGTGTGTTAGAATCTAGCACACATAATACTATTTTAGAGAGAGAGAGAGAGAGAGAGAGAGAGAGAGAGAGAGAGAGAGAGAGAGAGAGAGAGAGAGAGAGAGAGAGAGTGCTATTTAGTTTTTTTTTTACCCTGTAACTTTTACTACGACAAAATGCTTAAAACACGACGGCACTCGTTCAACACGCATTTTTACAAGGCTGTTTTCAAATTTCCGCCAGGTAACGTTTGGGATTCAAATATTTTGCTGTTTCTACAGAGCTATTGTAGACATTACATTCTTCCTTGTTCTTGTTTTATGAAAAAATGACGGAAATACAAAAAACATCGTTTTATTATATTTTTCTCCAGTTTATCTATTGATATTTCTTATTATCATTTGTGAGTTTTTTTCTGATTTCAAATACATCTTCACATATTCTCTTATCTAGCACATTCTTATATCGATTCATATTGTATCGTTTATTAAATATAATCAGAAATGAATATAGAAATAAATAAAAACAATATCTTATAGCAATACTTTGGCTGTAATCGATAAATTTCCTAAACGGAAAAACCCAGTTTAAATTTCAATCTCATCTTATTTACTTATTTACTCATCTTATCTATCTTATTACTCTTAGTTTATATACTGCTGCGTATACTGTAGACATAAACCATCTGAATGCGAAAGAATCAGATAAATGCATTTCCGCCTCCACGTATTTCGCAAATATCAGCACCGCCCAGACAGGAGGAGTTTGCTCCAACAAGACTCAAAGAGGGAAACTCGTATCTTTCTCCTGGCGTCTGTACGTGACATGTTTAGCAGTCCAGAAATATTCCACATATTTGCCAAGCGTATTTTAGAAGGGGGTTTGAAATCTCATTTATGAGTTTATCCGTAATTCGTATTTTTCTCTTTTCTATAATTGGATGTATCATTGTATGTTAAAATTTAAATGGTTAAGTGGGAGATTTTACTTTTATATTAATTTTAAGGATTTGTGTCTCCGGCAATGCATATTCGCAAAATAACACGAGGAAGATGAAACATACATACATACATACATACATACATACATACATCCAGGCAGCCCCCCACCAGGATCTGGTCCATATTGCCTTCGCCAAAATCGAAGATTTTGCGAAGCATATGTATTCACCTGTCTTTGTTTATTTATTTATTGTTGTTTACGAGCAACTTTACACAAAAACTACAGAACCGATTTGATCAAACTTGGTAGTCACGTTGGGTATGACATTGGGATCAATTTGTAACATTTGGATAAAGTATATCAAAGTACAAGTACTTAGCAGTAGTTTTAAAATTATCGCAATATCAGGTGGCAAATATTTTCCTAGTTTATTTTTTTGCTTGTAAACTACATTACGCAAAAACCACTGAACCATTTCAACGAACCTTGATGGACATGTGGGGTGTGACCTAAGGACAAATCCGTTGGATTTTGAAGAAAATGCATCGAAGTACAAGTACTCAGTGGAGTTAAGAGCAAAATAAAACTGCTTGGCGTGGCGAAGGCATGCTCTCTACTCAGTGCCCATTTATGTTTATACTATAGCTGTGTGGACTAGTTGGCGGTAGGCCAGAAAACCACGAACCTTACAAATGGGATCTTAGAGTTATATCTGTGTGTGTATGCGTATGTGTGTGTTATTCAATAGTTACTATTGCATTTCGTTTTTTACACAGCACATCAGTTTGAAACATAGCGTGAGATAAAAGGAAATTTCATTACTTATTACCTAGAGTGATTCAAAGTGCCATGAATGCAGAGAGTTTATAAACCTCTATGAAAACTAGAAAGTGTAAATGGCATATTGTATAACTAAGCAGTGGTATCACGCTCGGTCCACAATAGTTAGGATGGGTTCCTATCTATACTTGTTAGAAGTCCAGAAATATTCGTACAATTTATTACAGGGCGCGGCAAAAAAAAAAAAAAAAAAAAAAAAAAAAACTCATTACCACATTCACACATTGGACCCGGGTACAGAAGCCTTCCATACCACGGACTGGTCTATACAACCTACACAATGGTCGTGGTGGCCTATTGGAAACATGCCCTGCCTGACGATCTGCCAGACTGAGGTTCGAGTACAGCTCAACCTTGTTGGTTTCTTGTCGTGTCCGCAACCTCACCATCCTTGTGACCTAAAGATGTCGGGGGGTTGGGGGGGTTGGGGAAGCCTATAGGCTTGGAGGTTAAATAATCCTCCTAGACTATAGGTCTACCTGCTGAGTCACCAGAGGAATTCCCTAGCCCTACCTGGTCCCAGCTTGGGTGGAGAAGGGGCTTGGGCGCTGGTCATAGGCATACATGGTCAGTCTCTAGGGCATTGTCCTGCTAGCTAGGGTATTATCACTGCCCCTTGTCATTCATGAACGGCTTTTAAACCTTTAAAACTGCCTTAACGCAAACGTCAAAATTCGTTTTTTCACTTAAAACTTCCATATGCTCTTACGCTTCTACATATCAAAGCCCTTACTTCCAAAGCACCTTCAAATGATCCATAAAATGCTTTCTAAGAATTTCCTTCTAATTCATTCGTACATTTCTATTTATAAAATATCTTTTCACTTACCGATCTGCATTTATTCTCGCGCAGTGTCAAACTGTCCCACTGTTTAATTTTTCTAATGCCATATATACTAAACACAGTTCTTCTCAAAAGACTTTTTTCATCCTAATATAACATGAAAAATATATTTCCATTAATTCTCAATTTGGTTTTCATGGATACGTTAAGTCTAACTCAGACAATATGTGTAGAGTATGCTAGCTCTCTTCCTTGACTTAATTATTAATCTATCTGTCTTTCTTACTTCATTTATCAGTTACTAAGCTTTCTGCTATCATCCAATATATTCGTTCTTCAATTCTTTA
>NC_090744.1:99217470-99219970 GCF_036898095.1 Palaemon carinicauda
TATATATATATATATATATATATATATTATATATATATATATATATATATATATATATATATATATACATACATATATATATATATATATATATATATATATATATATATTTATATGTGTATATATATATATATATATATATATATATATATAATACAGTATACATAAATATACATATACATATACAGACATACATACATCCATACATATATATATATATATACATATGTATATGTATATATATAGTATATATTTATATAAACACATATTATATATATATATATATATATATATATATATATATATATATATATATATATATATATATATATATATATATATCACAACGCTTCCAAAACAAGACAATTCAACCTGAATGAAGAAACATGTTTGGCTGAATTTTCTTCCTCATGAATTTCTGGACGTTGCTTACTCTCGCCGATGGAAAAAGAAAATCCATAGAGGCCATTAACGTACTGAAGTCTCCACTAAAGTAGGCTTTATGGATATTCCTTGGCTCTTCAATAACCGAGTTTTAGTTTCCTCAGCAGCCGTGAGCCGATTGGCTAAGTAACATCGCTTGCAGATGGAGAATCTTTCTCGAGGCGTCAATAGATCTATTTTAGGAAGAGCAATTGTCCGGCGAATTTAATTTTTTTATTTTCTTATTGGATCCAGCATCGGTAGGGCTGGAAAAAAAAGTGGCTATAAATGGCCTCGGGAACTGTTCTTTGGATAGGGATAGTATTTTGGGATAAGGAAATGACACTGGATTATCCATGGAAAGTTAATTTGCTCATACTTTGATTTATTATTACTATTATTATTATTATTATTATTATTAGCTAACCTACTACCCTAGTTGGAAAAGCAATATGCTCTACGTAAGTCTAAGGGCTTCAACAGGAAAAAATAGCCCGGTGAGGAATCGAAACTTTAAGAGAATAAATAAACTTCTACAGAAGTAATGAACAATTAATATAAAATATCTTATGAACACTAACAACATTAAAACATATCTTTCATATATAAACTATAAAAAAAAAACAAGAGAAATAAGGGGGGCAAGCCAGCCTAAACTTGGTGCCGGTCCCAAGCCCGGGTAAATGGGGAGGGTTGGCGGCAGGAAAGGCATCCAGTCATGAAAAATTAGCCAAAACCAATATGGCCAGTGGAGATTGTGAGATTTGAATTAGTGCTGGGGCATATATATGATGAAGTGTGGGACAGAGGTAGATGGAGAACGCTGGCCAGAAACATCGACCCCATAAAAAGTGGGAAAAAATGCAGAGAAAGAAGTGTGTCCGGGTGTACCCTCAAGCAAGAAAACTCTACCCCAAGACAGTGGAAGACCATAGTATAGAGGCTATGGTACTACCCAATTATAGTTCGATCTTTATTGTGAACAGAATATTCTATTATTTAACTTTATAGAAATAATTAACGCTTATTAAGAAGGACAAAAGATTTATGAGGAAGTTAAAACTTGAAAAAAAAAAATTTGAATTATTCATAACATATTTCAAATTCTAATTTCTATGAGCGTTCAAAATCGTCTTTGAAGTGAGTGAAATCCGAAGTTTCAGGAGACAAACCATTCTTGGAAACTAACTATTCTTTAAACCCGGGTTGGGGTCAGTTGTAAATGCCTATAATCTTCCCAAAATTTTGGGGACAGGGTCATTGTCCCTCAGCAGAGAAATGCATCATCTGTTATAGTTACCTATCCATCTCCCCCATATAATAAAGAGCAAGTTTCTGATTATATATATATATATATATATATATATATATATATATATATATATATATATATATATATATATATACATATATATATATATATATATATATATATATATATATATATATATATAATATTTTTATATATATATATATATATATATATATATATATATATATATATATATATATATATATATATATATCTCAACGCTTCCAAAACAAGACAATTCAACCTGAATGAAGAAACATGTTTGGCTGAATTTTCTTCCTCATGAATTTCTGCACGTTGCTTACTCTCGCCGATGGAAAAAGAAAATCCATAGAGGCCATTAACGTACTGAAGTCTCCACTAAAGTAGGCTTTATGGATATTCCTTGGCTCTTCAATAACCGAGTTTTAGTTTCCTCAGCAGCCGTGAGCCGATTGGCTAAGTAACATCGCTTGCAGATGGAGAATCTTTCTCGAGGCGCCAATAGATCTATTTTAGGAAAAGCAATTGTCCGGGAAATTTTATTTTTCATTTTTCTTATTGGATCCAGCATCGGTGGGGCTGGAAAAAAAAAAGTTGCAATAAATGGCCCCGGAACTTTCTTTAGAAAGTGATAGTATTTTGGGTTAAGGAAATAACACTGGATTATTATTATTATTATTATTATTATTATTATTATTATTATTATTAGCTAACCTATAACCCTAGTTGGAAGAGCAAGATGCTATAAGCCCAACGGCTCCAACAGGAAAAAACTGCCCACTG
>NC_090744.1:99224970-99229212 GCF_036898095.1 Palaemon carinicauda
GAATTGTTATCGCAAATAACATTCCGAACAATTACAGCATTTCCGACCCACTCACAGTCAACGGTCTGACATCGTCGGCTATTTCTAGCGCAAAAAGAAGCGAATAACGTTGGCAAATTTGGCCACTTATTATAATTGGATGAAGAGTATTTTGTAAGGTCCTATTATGACTGCATATATTCTCTCTCTCTCTCTCTCTCTCTCTCTCTCTCTCTCTCTCTCTCTCTCTCTCTCTCTCTCTCTCTCTCTCTCTCTCTAAGGCAGTAATGTATTTTTGCTCTTTATAATGTTCTATCTTAGACTGTTAGAAGTGGGTCATATAAAAACTAAATTGTAACTGAAAGTGAAAATGAAAAGATAAATGGTTTATATTAATCTTGTGCGCAAATTACAGTCGTTGAGAATTGTCATTTCTGTATATAATGCTTCGAGAATCTCTCTCTCTCTCTCTCTCTCTCTCTCTCTCTCTCTCTCTCTCTCTCTCTCTCTCTCTCTCTCTCTATATATATATATATATATATATATATATATATATATATATATATATATATATATATATATAATATATGCACACAGTATATGTACAGTATATACTGTGTATGTATATATATATATATATATATATATATATATATATATATATATATATATATATATATATTTATATATATATACATCTATCTATAAATATATATATATATATATATATATATATATATATATATATATATACATTATATATACATATATATATGTAAATATAATATATATATATATATATATATATATATATATACACATATATATATATGTATATATATGTATATATATATATATATATATATATATATATATATATATATATATATATATATATATATATATATATATATATATACAACAACAACAATTGCAAATGATCTAGTCCACTGCAATGCAAAGGTAATAATAATAAGAGGGGACAAGTTATGATGCATAATTTCGAAATTATAATTTTCTCAATCTATATGTGATCTGTCGATTCAGACGAGAAATATTTAAACTCATTTTTACGCATTAATTCTTCGTCCGACGATCATGAACCTCCACTCAGTTTTCTCTGATGCTAATCTGCATCACGTGCTTCCACTAAATCATTTAACATATCAAGTAGTTGTTGACGTTATCAAAAAAATATTGTAAACAATAAAAGATATTAAAAGTTATGTCAAGTTCAGCATACGTGACCTGGAGGCGAAGATCGAACACTAGACTCATATACCCTTCACGTATTTGCACAAGGAATGAGTCTATTGCAATTCGTGAAAAATATTTGCCACTGCATGTTTCCCCTGACTATTTTATTTCTCTATTTTTCAATTCTCTTGGATGGAATCAAGAACACTTCCATTCATTCTGTAGTGACATAGGCCTATTTTTTTCTTTGTGCTGGGGAGTTGAGGAAGGAGGTTGAATAAGGGGGTTTGAGAAACCTTAGTTTCTATGTAGAATCTGGTTTTATTTTTTTTCGGTCTAATGGCTCTGTGATACATGCTTCTTTTGAGAGAGAGAGAGAGAGAGAGAGAGAGAGAGAGAGAGAGAGAGAGAGAGAGAGAGAGAAGAGAGAGAGAGAGAGAGAGAGAGAGAGAGAGAGAGAGAGAGAGATAGGTTAACTGAATTATAAAGCACCCGTGTTACCTATTAAGATGGATAAATAGTCGAAAGGATAAAAATAGTAAAGAATTATATTTATATCAACCGAAACATTCCCTTTAAAAAGCTCTCCTTACACTCGACTAAACTTCACACGATGAACAAATTTTAAACCATAAAAATTGAATCAGTTTAACATTGAACTCCAAAATCCGCAGTTTGAACCTTTCACAATAATGTCGAGGAGCAAAAAAAAAAAGGCAAACCCTTCTCTTAACAGAGCCCCGGTAAAAAAAAAAAAGTAATTAAAAAAAACAAATAGAGGAAAAAAACTCAGAAAGTGCATCACAAATATCCTTTATCCAATTAGAATAAGTGACCCAGTTTGCAAATGTTACCTGAGGATCTTTTTTTTTCGGGGGGGCGCCGCGCCGGAAATAGCCCGAAATAACAGACGTCCCGATGGAGAGTCCCCCGGAAAACTATTTGAATAAGGAAAGTCGGCGAAAGCAATTCCGTGTATTCTGAATATTAATAATGCATATTTTTTTAAGGGGCGAGGTGGTGGTGGTGGGCGGGGGTGGGGGGGGACGCTCCCCATGGCGTGATGGGAGTACTTGGGACGAAGGGCAGATCAGATTTAAGCAACCGAGTGTTGACAGGGTGTGCAATATTTGGGGGGGGGGATACTAGATTCTGTTTTTTTGGAGGGGAGGGGGGGGGCTATACATCTGAAAAATGGAACTCATAGGGTTGTGGTGGCCTATTGGAAACATCCCTATCTGGTGATCTGCCGGACTGGGGGTTCGAGCCCCAATCAAGCTTGATAGTTTCTTGTAGTGTCTGCAACCTCACCATCCTTGTGAGATATGGATGGGGGTGGGTTGGGGGGAGCCTTTAAATCTACCTGCTGAGTACCCAGAAGCCATTCTCTGGCCCTCCCTGGTCCTAGCTTATGTGGAGAGGAGGCTTGGGCGCTGATCATATGTATTGATGATCCCTCTCTAGGCCAGCTGTCCTGCTAGCTAGAACGTTGTCACTGTCCCCTGCCACTACCATTCATGAGCGACCTTTAAACATGCTGCCTCCGACCAACAGTAATCAGTTTTAAAGGGTATCCATCTTTATTGGATACATTTGATTAAATTGTGATTTATGAATTCTGGGGTTTTAGAGGCCATTTATTACTCAAGAGAGAGAGAGAGAGAGAGAGAGAGAGAGAGAGAGAGGGGGGGGGGTGATGGCTCAGTTGAAATCTCAAGTGGTACTATCATGTAAAAGTTAGAGGTTGAACGGCAAGACGCAAGAAAGAAAGCGAGAACTTAGGTCTAGGAGAAGGCTAAAAAAGTGAATGCAGCTAGGAGCCAAAGGGATGCTCCAACGTAATTAAATTAAAGCTTACAGTGCACCAAGAGAGAATTAGTTACTAGGCTCTCCAAAAGTCCAAGGTTTGATCCCAATGGAAGGTAGAAATGGATTCAAAATACGCACGTCGCTGGGTGAGTCAACAACACTAAAGTAAGGAAAATCATCACAATAATCCAAAATACATGCAATCCATTCTCTGTCAATGAATCATCAAAGTTCTTCAAATGTCAGTACTGGTAGAGCTGCCTCAGAAAATGCAATAATTTATCTTCTTGGAATCAAATAGAGAAGAAAAAAGAGCCATTTGTTGCTGCATGCCTTGAGGACCCTGAGAGATTTGTGAGACCCATAAAAGAGGAACGACTTACAGCCTTCAAAAATGGGAATGTAAGATACAAGCATTTTCATGATGTCAGAATCATTGTTATGTCATCTTTACGCTCTTAGCCCTTTAAAAACCGAGCTGTCAACCATTAGTGGCATCTTCATGTGTTAGTGATAGTCATTTCTACGTAACGTTAATGCTTCCTGCAGCAGAAAAGCAGTCAGAGGACCGTTAAAAACACTACGTAATTTCATAGTTCTTTCAATTACTATCATGATTTTTAATTATACCAGATGATGACGTTTCCTCTTTCTGGTATATCTCTAATGTAAAAATATTAAGCTCCTTAAACTCAAACTAGTCGTTGACTACCTTTACAGAATTTTTAAATAGGCGCCCCTCTCTGAAAACTAATTTCATAGGTATTTCTTAGTTTTCTATAACTTTCTTCTTCATTGAAAGACGAATATAACAAATCTTTTTCCAGGTATTTGCTCCTCTACTTTGGTGTGAATGGTAAAGTCCTAATTTGTTAAACCCATTAGGGTTTAAGGGTTACTCATGAGTGTTAGCGGGAAGAGAGAGCGACTATGTAAACAACATCTTTGTTAGGACCAGGGAAGGCCAGGTAATGGGTGTCCAACAAGGTATCTCACCCTACCTAGTTCACAACGACGGTTAGGTTGCAGATACCAATGGAAACTATCTGTCTTGAGCAGGGCTTGAACTCCCGACCCACAGAATGCTACATGGGGACGTTTTCAACAGGTTGCCGCATCCCCAACATACACATACAGTATAATGTATTGTGTATGGTATAGGTCAAAGCGAAAACGTGTACATTAATATAAACACAGACACAGACAAACACATAAATGCGTATATGCACGAGTAAAAAAATCCATGTTTGAAAATCT
>NC_090744.1:99234712-99242212 GCF_036898095.1 Palaemon carinicauda
CAGTGTACATACACCGTTTCTTTGTTCAAGGGTACATTCTTAGATAATGCACATGTGAAACCTTGGGAAGTGGCTCTTTTTGTGAATCATTTTTTAAGCAAACATTGGGATCACTCTACCATCATAGACTGTTTACATTGGTCGAGCAGAACAAGTGTGGATTGGCGAAGCTTTTGTTCGGAAGTAACCGAAAAGTGGTTTTCAGAACAATCCCCGGTGGGTGGTCAAGACATCGTCGTGGAAATTGACGAAACACTAATTGTACGTAGAAAATATAATCGTGGTAGACAATTAAATCAAGTGTGGTTGTTTGGAGGAATTGAGCGTGTGTCCAAAAAAAAAATTATCATTCCGTTACATCACGAAGGGCAAGACAGAAGTGCTGAGACCCTTATCCCATTAATTAAAAAGTATATCTTGCCAGGCTCTATTGTAATTAGTGATGGTTGGGCAGCGTATCGAAATGTAGGAAATGAGGGATATACCCACAAAGTGATAAACCATAGTGAGGAGTTTGTCCAAGGGACAGACCCAAGTGTGCACACGCAAAACATTGAAAGACTTTGGAGAGACGTCAAGGAGTGGTCCAAACGACCGGGGAATCGATCTGAATATCTGGAACAATATTTGGCCAGATATTTATTTATTTCACGTTACAATCACGATCAGTGTTACCATCATTTTTGGCTGCAAGTTGGTCAGCTTTACAGACCACATGGTGACCGTGCACGACCCATTGCTGAACAACCTGAAGCAGATAACCCAGTATCGGACTCTGATTCAGACTCATAAGGTAAATACATAATTTTTTCCTGTGACAAGCTAGGTTAGGCACAGTGACCGCTTAGGTTAGGGGCAGTGACCGCCTAGGTTAGGGGCAGTGACCGCCTAGGTTAGGGGCAGTGACCGCCTAGGTTAGGGGCAGTGACAGGTTAGGTTAGGTTAGGTTAGGTTAGTTTCTTTAATTATCAATGGCAAGAAAATATGTTTTTCTAGTTGATTTTGATGTGTTTTGCAGGAATTTCACCTTCATATTTGTCGAAAATACACAGTTTTTGTCACACACCATTTGGGGTGTGGGATAAAAACGGGTGATTTCCGCCAAAAATGAAGGTGAAATTCGTGCAAAACACATCGAAATCTACTGGTAAAACATATTTTCTGGCCCCTAGGCCCTGGTAAGTCATAGTAAAAATTTACCGGCTATTTCTAGCGCAAAAAGAAGCGAATAACGTTGGCAAATTTGGCCACTTATTATAATTGGATGAAGAGTATTTTGTAAGGTCCTATTATGACTGCATATTCTCTCTCTCTCTCTCTCTCTCTCTCTCTCTCTCTCTCTCTCTCTCTCTCTCTCTCTCTAAGGCAGTAATTAATTTTTTCTCTTTATAATGTTCTCTCTTAGACTGTTAGAAGCGGGTCATATAAAAACTAGATGGCAACTGAAAGTGAAAATAAAAAAAAAAAAATTGTTGATATTAATCAGGTGCGCAAATTACATTTTTTTCGAGGACATCGTGGTTATTGATATTACAAGTCGTTGAGGACGGTCATTTCTATATATAATGCTTTGAGCGTCAATATATATATATATATATATATATATATATATATATATATATATATATATATTTCTGTCACGCTAAAGGGCAACCACACAGAAAAAACAATCCTCCAGAATGTGCCTAAACTAGTTGGTGGTAATTAAGAAAGGGGAGTGGGTGACAAGGTTGAATCTGTGTGCATGTGTGTGCATATTTATCTAAATATTTAGCTGTCATTTGTGACGGGTCGCGTACACTAGTAACCTATGTATATATACATATATAAATGTATGTATGTATGTATGTATGTATGAATATATATATACATATATATATGCATATATATACATATGTATATATAAGCTTATACAAGTACAATATATATATACACTATAAATATGTGTGTATACAACAACAAAAACAACAATAATTACAACAACAAATGCAACCGTTTCTAGTCCACTACAGTGCAAGGGCAATAATAATAAGGGACAAGTTATGATGCATAATTTCAAAATTATAATTTTCTCAATCTATATGTGATTTGTCGATTCAGATTAGAAATATTTAAACTCATTTAATCGTGTTTGTTTTTTTTTTTTTGCAAAAGTTCTTCGTCCGACGATCATGAACCTCCACTCAGTTTTCTCTGATGCTAATCTGCATTACGTGCTTCCAGTAAATGATTTAACATATCAAGTAGTTGTTGACGTTATCAAAAAAATGTTGTAAACAATTAAAGATATTAAAAGTTATGTCAAGTTCAGCATACGTGACCTGGAGGCGAAGATCGAACACTAGACTCATATACCTTTCACGTATTTGCACAAGGAATGAGTCTATTGCAATTCGTGAAAAATATTTGCCACTGCATGTTTCCCCTGACTATTTTTTCTCTCTATTTTCAATTCTCTTGGATGGAATCAAGAACACTTCCATTCATTCTGTAGTGACATAGGCCTATTTTTTTTCCTTATACTGGGGAGTTGAGGAAGGAGGTTGAATAAGGGGGTTTTGAGAAACTTTAGTTTCCATGTGAAATCTGGTTTTATTTCTTTCCTTCTAGTGGCTCTGCGATACATGCTTCTTTTGAGAGAGAGAGAGAGAGAGAGAGAAAAACAAATAGAGGGAAAAACTCAGAGAGTGCATCACAAATATCATTTATCCAATTAGAATAAGTGACCCAGTTTGCAAATGTTACCTGAGGATCTTTTTTTCGGGGGGCGCCGCGCCGGAAATAGCCCGAAATAACAGACGCCCCGATGGAGAGTCCCCCGGAAAACTATTTGAATAAGGAAAGTCGGCGAAAGCAATTCCGTGTATTCTGAATATTAATAATGCATATTTTTTTAGGGGGCGAGGTGGTGGTAGGGGGCGGGGGGGCTACGCTCCCCGTGGTGTGATGGGAGTACTTGGGACGAAGGGCAGATCAGATTTAAGCAACCGAATGTTGACAGGGTGTGCAAAATTTGGGGGGGGGGGGGTAATGGATCCTGTTTTTTGGAGGGGTTGGGGGCTAGATATGTGAAAAAATGGAACTCTTAGGGTTGTGGTGGCCTATTGGAAACGTCCCTGTCTGGTGATCTGCCGGACTGGGGTTCAAGCCCCGCTCAAGCCCGATAGTTTCTTGTATTGCCTGCAACCTCACCATCCTTGTGAGATATGGATGGGGGTGGGTTAGGGGAGCCTTTATATCTACGAATTGAGTAACCAGCAGCGATTCTCTGGCCCTCCCTGGTCCTAGCTTATGTGGAGAGGAGGCTTGGGCGCCGATCATATGTATAGATGATCCCTCTCTAGGGAATTGTCCTGCTAGCTAGGACATTGTACTGTCCCTTGCCTCTGCCATTCATGAGCAACCTTTAAACATGCTGCCTCCGACCAACAGCAATCAATTTCAAAGGGTATCCATCTTCATTTCGATACATTTGATTAAATTTGGATTTATGAATTTGGGCAAAATGGCCAGATATTGGGGTTTTGGGGGCCATTCATTACTCATGAAAGAGAGAGAGAGAGAGAGAGAGAGAGAGAGAGAGAGAGAGAGAGAGAGAGAGAGAGAGAGAGAGAGGGGTGATGGATCAGTTGAAATCTCAAGGGGTTGTACCAACCGTGTGTCACACGATCCACGATCGTACATAGTAACGACATTTTTCTTTTTTGTATATATTATCCTTTGTATCTTCGCTCTCCCCTCGCACTGACAGCAACCTGTAACAACCTCTCTCTCTCTCCATCCAAACCATGCGTTCAATACCAATCTTTTTTCACTTTTGACGGTAGATAGAATAATAATAATAACAATAACAAATATAAATGTAACAAGGTTAATGAAAACCCCGTGAACAGGATGGGGATGGAGCCCCTGCTGTTTCGAATAGTTTTCAGCTTGCCTCTGTTTTGCAGTTAAGCACTATTGTTCATAACGTCTTTCCATATTGAGTTAAAGTAAGAAAAGAAAGTGCTGTAATATGAACAGAGCATATGATATGAAGTGGGAAGAAGAATATTGTGTGGCATCAAATAGGTTCTGTTCTTACGGAATATGTTCGATGGCATTGTGAGACATTGCACAAAGAAAAGTATGCTCAATTGCGGGAAAATCCCGAAGTGGTATATTGAATACCTTGATGGGCAAACATCAACAGCAAAATCATGGGCTACATAACTTTTGAGTCTTACTGCTTTATAAGTAGTTACTTTGGTACTTATAAGAAATAGAAAATCATTTTAGGGACGAGGAATTAATAAAGCAGTGTGCAGTAAAATAGCACAAGAGTACCTGGTAGTAAAAAAATTTGAAAGTGTGTCATTCACTTACCAAAGAGTTGATCAGCATGTTTCCATGAAACTTAAAAATATAATGAAACATCGAAAATACTTTTTACTGGATTTAGATGACAGCACTGATGTAAGTGACACATGTCGGTTACTTGTATTTGCCGGCACCACTGGCGGAGATTTTGTGGTTCACGAAGAACTCGTCAAGATGCAGTCATTGAAAGATGATAGCAGAGGTTCTGCTATATATACGTTTCCCTCAAATTCGTGGTCAATGAATATGGAGGGTTTAAAATGTGTCCCTGCATTATAACTGATAGTACGGAAGCTAAAGTTGGCAGTAATGTGGGGTTAGTTGGTCTTAGTTGGAATTAAAGACAGAAGAAAAAAAAAGAGCCATTTGTTGTTGCATGCCTTGAGGGCCCTGAGAGATTTGTGAGACCCATTAAAGAGGAACGACTTACAACCTTTAAAGATGGGAATGTAAGATACAAGCATTTCATGATGTCAGAATCATTGTTATGTTATCTGTGCGCTCTTAACCCTTTAAAAACCGAGCTGTCAACCATTAGTGCCATCTTCATGAGTCAGCAATAGTCCTTTCTACATCATTCTCAAACGTTAAAGCTTCCTGCATCAGAAAAAGCAGTTAAAGGCTCATAAAAAAATTATTGTATGTAATCTCCAAGTTATTTATATTACTGTCATAATTTGCAATTATACCAGATGATGACTCTCCCCTTTTCTGGCATTTCTCTCATGTAAGAATATTAAACTCCCTAACTCAAACTAGTCATTGACTACCTTTCCAGAATTTTTAAATAGGTGCCCCTCTCTGAAAACTAATTTCATAGGTATTTCTTAGTTTTCTATAACTTTCTTCTTTATTGAAAGACGAATATAACCCATTTTTTCCCCGTTATGTAATCCACTACTCGAGTGTGAACGGTAAAGTTCTAATTTTTGAAACCCATTAAGGTTCAAGGGTTACTCATGAGTGGTAGAGGGAAGTGAGAGCGACTATAGAACCCTACATTACGATCAGCATCTTTGTCAGGACCAGGGAAGGCCAGGTAATGGGTGTCCAACCATCTATCTCACCCTCCCTAGTTAACACGGACGGTTAGATTGCAGATACCAAAGGAATCTATCTGTCTTGAGCGGGGCTTGAACTCCCGACCCACAGAATGCAACATGAGGATGTTTTCAACAGGTTGCTGCATCCCCAATGTACACATACAGTATAATGTATTATGTATGTATAAGTCAAAGCGAGAACGTGTACATTGATATAAACACAGACACAGACAAACACATAAATGCATATATGCATGGAGTAAAAAAATCCATGTTTAAAAATCTCTCAGAATCAATGTTTATGCGATGAGTTCGAGAAAATATTTAAGCGCTTTTGAATAAAAAAATTACGTTCTCGAGTCAAAGTGCCGTTTCACCCAAAACACAGAGGAAAAAAAGGAGGAATTCCGAGGAAATTGGGCCACAAATACTCTTTACCCAATTAGAATAAGTGGCCGAATTTGCCGTCGTTATCCGGCTCTTTTTACGACGAAAATAGCCGACGATATCAGACACTCGGTTGTGAGTGGCTCGAAAATTATGAGAAATTGACCGGAATGTTATTTTCGAAAAGCAATTTCTGATGGTCAGGAATTAAAAATTCATATTTCCTTTCGATGAAAAAGCGCTTCAATCAGATGCCAGACTTTATAACGAGCGAGATGAGAAGCAAGCAACCAAATGTTGAGAGATTATTCAATTTGAAAAAGTCTTTTATGGACTGATGCCTTAACCCGGATGCTGAAATGGGGTTAATTCTGCACAGTACGATTTCACTGCGAACTTTGCAATGCATAAGTGTTGATACGTATATGATTACTTTAAAAAAAAAAGACCAATAATTTCTTGGAGTAGTTTTATTACTGAAGTAAATTGCAGCAAAGGATTGAAGCTTTCAATATAATTGAAGGGGCAGTTAATTCCTTATTGAGGTTAAACTAGGGCAAACATTTTTACTTTTGTTGCGTGTATATGTTTAGAAAAGAAAAGGTTTAGATTATTTATAAATTTTTATAGATGTGTAGAAATTAGTCCATTATATCCAGGGCTGGGACAGGGAGGCGATTTATCCTACTATTTTCCCTGTTGGAGCCCTTGTGCTTATAACACTCAGCTTTTTCACGTAGGGCTGTAGCTTAGCAATTAATAATAATAATAATAATAATAATAATAATAATAATAATAATAATAATAATAATAATAATAATAATAATAATAATAACTGCAGTGCTATAACACTGTTGCCAGTCATTCTTATATCTGACAAGTCTTGGCATTAGCTCTGACTCTAAGCTTTCCTTTATCCCTGCATAGCTACACCGTCCATACTTTCCTTTACTGCTCACCGTAGCTTCAGTCTTATACATATTTACCCCCAAGCCACTTCTCTCTAGGGTTTTTTTGCCACTCTTAAACCCTTCTCTGCATGTCTTCCTCACTTTTTTCTCAGCGGTAGTCAACAAATCCTCTATATATAGAAACTCCCATAACTCTTCATTTCTGATCTCTTCACTTAATACTAATACATCCATGACCTGCACAAATAAAAACGGGCTTAATGCTGA
The DNA here is from genome assembly GCF_036898095.1 of Palaemon carinicauda. Classification (NCBI taxonomy): domain Eukaryota; kingdom Metazoa; phylum Arthropoda; class Malacostraca; order Decapoda; family Palaemonidae; genus Palaemon; species Palaemon carinicauda. The sequence continues at coordinate 99,241,680 of NC_090744.1, forward strand.
CCCCTGGTGTATTCCAACACTAACTTCATAGTTTTCTGTTTCCCCAACTGCTGTTATTACTTTTGTCCTTGTTCTTTTGTACATCTTTTCAGCTAATTTAGCCCCTTTCTCTGGGACATTCCTCTCCCTCAAGCACCAGAAAATCACTTCTCTTGGTGGTTTATTATAAGTCTTCTCTAGATCTACAAAGGGACAGAGGAGCTTCAGGTTTTCCTCTAGCCTCTTTTACAGTGTTAGCAAAATTATCCAAATTTCAGCTTCTTCTCATATCATTTTATGTACCATATAAAGATGCTAAGTGACATTCGTGTATAAATACCTAATAATTTTTCTTCTTCAACCCCACCACTCTCCTTGAACTAAGGGTTCGGTTGCCTTGATATGCCACTGTATCGAAAGCTTTTCCACCAAGACCTTCTCCAAATCATCCTCCCCTTTATCCTACCCGCTAATCCTTTGTCTCCTCTCTACTGTACACCTCTCAGAGGTTCCTCCTTCATTATTCTCACCCCCGTGTCTTCACCCATCCTTAC
>NC_090744.1:99247212-99257488 GCF_036898095.1 Palaemon carinicauda
TGAACTCATAGCCAGGCTCAGCATGGGTGATATGGTGGCTCTGGAGGCCAAGTACCATTCCAAGTGTTTGTTGGCTCTTTACTATCGTGCAAAGACCACTGTAGAAGCCGAGCAGAAAACTGACCATGAAGGTGTAATGTCAAGAATCGTACTGGCTGAACTGGTCCTGTATATCGAGGAAACCCACCTAGAAGAGGGCACCACCCCAGTCTTCAGACTCGCAGAACTTGTAAAGCTATACACAACAAGAATGGAACAGCTCGGGGTTGTTTTGTGCCAGAAAGTTAATAGCACAAGGCTGAAAGAGCGCCTGTTAGCCCAGATACCAGGCCTGAGATCCCACAGCAAAGGCCGAGATGTTTTACTAGCGTTTGATGAAGACATTGGTGAAGAATGATGTTGCGCTCTTCGCACGATTATATATCGGCTGCCAGACCCGTGATGGGAATCTAGAAGAGTTCTTCAGGCATGAAAATCAGCAATGCCCTCCAGCTTTATCTGACGGAGGGAGACTGTACCTAGGGAGCAAGAGTGACTTGCTGGTGTGCCTTGAAGGCCATGCTGAGCCTCAGTTTGAAGCTCCTACTGTCACTGCTGTTGTCCTCGATGGAGCAGTAATCGTACAGATGTTGAAGCCGGGTACTGCCAACACGTTCGAGGAATATGCACAGCAAGTGTTCATCCCATACGTTGTACAACGTTTCCAACATGTATCACGTCTTGACCTTGTGTGGGACAGCTACAGAGCAGACTCCCTGAAGGCATCAACCAGAGAACAGCGTGGAAAGGGAGTACGTCGGCGTGTTGTCGACTCAGCAGTCATACCAGGAAATTGGCAAAGTTTCCTGCGAGTTGATAGCAACAAAGTGGAGCTCTTCAGCTACCTCTCCACCATGCTTGCAGAGTCCTTTCAAGAAGAAGGCAAGGAACTGGTCGTCACTGATGGGGAGCAGGTGATCTGTGTTCCACAGCAAGAGGATGTCAACTCACTCGCACCATGCAACCAAGAAGAGGCAGACACCCGCATGATGCTACATGTAGCACATGCTGCACAACATGGTCACCACCAGATACAGGTTCGAACAGTAGACAGTGACGTCGTGGTCCTAGCAGTGATGGTAGTCCAGAAACTACCAGCTGGAGACGAACTCTGGGTAGCCTTTGGGACAGGCAAGAACTACCGCTACATTGCAGCCCATGAAATAGCTTCCTCCCTTGGTCCAGAGAAGGCATGTGCTCTTCCAATGTTTCATGCCATCACAGGGTGTGATACTGTGTCAGCCTTCGTCGGACATGGGAAGAAATCTGCCTGGGCAACATGGAACACGCTGCCAGAACTCACTGATGCCCTGCTGAGTCTGGCAAATGCACCCACAAGCATCCAAGAGGATACAATGCATGTCATCGAGAGGTTTGTCATACTCCTGTATGACCGCACAAGCAAATGCAAGGACGTCAACAAGGCGAGAAAGCAGCTCTTTGCAAAGACGAACTCTGTTCAGAACATCCCGCCAACCTACGCTGCTCTGGAGCAGCATGTGAAGAGATCTGCCCTTCAGGGTGGTCATGTCTGGGGCCAGGCATTGGTACCAACGCCCGTGCTCCCTCCACCAACAGACTGGGGCTGGCATCGGAGTGATGATGGGCTCTACACACCACTCTGGACCACACTCCCTGAGGCATCCAAGGCCTGCTATGAGCTGGTGTCTTGCGGATGCAAGAAAGGCTGCAAAAACCGCTGCAAGTGCAAGAACGCTTCACTGCAATGCACTGGTCTATGTTTCTGTGAAGGCGAATGCCAGTAGATTGGGACAGAAAACTTGCTAACCAACATTATGATCTGTAGACATTCATAATTCTGGTGACCAGATTTGAAAAGTTCGGAATCATAATTAACATAGTGTGGCAAAATCTACGTTATTGTATTACATGTATGTACTGCAGGATTACACAAGTACTGTGCCTAGAGACTGGGCTTTTGGTCGACTATATAACTACAATCTGACCATACTGTAAACTTCCCGTACTCTGTGTATTATTTTGACTAGCAATTTTGCCAGCAATTTGAAATAAAAAAGCAACTTGAGCAATTAAAGTGTGTTCCTGAAATCAGGTACTGGTTATTAGAGGTATTATGTCATTGAGTATTGAAATCTTCATCAAATGTCCACTTTTTCCACAAAATGGCGGCCAGTTTGGGGGCCATTTTTGAGAAGATTCATCTAAATATCTGTTAAACATTTATTGATGTTAATTCTGATGTAAAAAAAGGGAATTTTGGCCCATCTAGCACCAAACTAACGACACATAATGAAGTCTATGTAATGACGCTAATGTTAAATGGCGGCCATTTTGAACAATGGCCGCCATATCTTCCTAAGGGCTAATCTTGAATGCCTCCATATCCAAAAATGTTTAGAATATATTAATCTACATGTGTGCCAATTTTGGTGCTTTTAGACCAATTTGAACAATTGGTCTGCTATGCCGCTGTACTATAAGGAAAGTCGGCAAAAGCAATTCCGTGTATTCTGAATATTAATAATGCATATTTTTTTAGGGGGGCGAGATGGGGGGGGGGGGGGGGGCTACGCTCCCCGTGCTGTGATGGGAGTACTTGGGACGAAGGGCAGATCAGATTTAAGCAACCGAGTGTTGAGAGGGTGTGCAATATTTGGAGGGGGTTGGGGGATAAGGAATCCTGTTTTTTTTTGGAGGGGCGGGGAAGCTATATATCTTTGAAAGAAATGGAACTCATATAGAGTTGTGGTGGCCTATTGGAAACGTCCCTGTCTGGTGGTCTGCCGGACTGGGGTTCGAGCCCCGCTCAAGCCCTATAGTTTCTTGTAGTGCGGGCAACCTCACCATCCTTGTGAGATAAGGATGGGGGTGGGTTAGGGGATCCTTTATATCTACCTGCTGAGTAACCAGCAGCCATTCTCTGGCCCTCCCTGGTCCTAGCTTAAGTGGAGAGGAGGCTTGGGCGCTGATCATATGTATAGACGATCCCTCTCTAGGGCATTGTCCTGCTAGCTAGGACATGGTACTGTCCCTTGCCTCTGCCATTCATGAGCGACCTTTAAACATGCTGCCTTCGACCAACAGCAATCAATTTCAAAGGGTATCCATCTTTATTTCGATACATTTGATTACATTTGGATTTATGAATTTGGGCCAAATGGCCAGACCCTGGGGTTTTGGAGGCCATTCATTACTCGAGAGAGAGAGAGAGAGAGAGAGAGAGAGAGAGAGAGAGAGAGAGAGAGAGAGAGAGAGAGAGAGAGGTGATGGCTCAGTTGAAATCTCAAGTGGGACTATAATGTAAAAGTTAAAGAGGTTGAACAGCAAGACGCAAGGAAAAAAAGCGAGAACGTAGGTCTAGAAGAAGGCTAAAAAGTGATTGCAGCTAGGAGCCAAAGAGATGCTTCAAAGTACATAAATTAATGCTTACAGTGCACCAAGAGAGTATCAGTTACTAGGCTCTCCAAAAGTCCAAGGTTTGCTTCCAAAGTGAGGTAGAAAAAAATCCAAAATGCTCAAGTCGTTGCAAGACCGAGACATGACAACACTGATGTAAGGAAAGTCGTCACAAAAATTCAAGATACATGCTATTAATTCTCTGTCAATGAACCATCAAAGTTCTTCAATATCAGTACTAGCAGAACTGCCTCAGAAAATACAATAGTTTGTCTTCTTGGAATCAAAGACACAAGAAAAAAAAGAGCTATTTGTTGCTGCATGCCTCGAGGACCCTGAGATATTTGCAAGACCCATAAAAAAGGAATGACTCACAGCTCGGTGTCAATGACCTTAGATGTCAGGATGCCAGAAAACTCATAATCAATCAATCATCTAACTTCCAGCCTTTAAAAATGGAAATGTAAGATACAAGTATGCTCAGGATGTCCGCATCACTGTCTTGTCACCCACAGAATGCACCATAGTGACGTTTTCAATAGGTTGCCGCATCCCCAATGTACACATATAGTATAATGTATTGTGTATGGTATAGGTCAAAATGAGAACGTGTACATTAATACAGACACAGACAACCACATAAATACGTATATGCACGGAGTAAAAAAATCCATGTTTGAAAATCTCTCAGAATCAACGTTTAAGCGATGAGTTCGATAAAATATTTAAGCGCTTTTGAATAAAAAAAATTACGTTCTCGAGTCAAAGTGACGTTTCACCCAAAACACAAGGGGAAAAAAGGAGGAATTCCGAGGAAATTGGGCCACAAATACTCTTTACCCAATTAGAATAAGTGGCCGAATTTGCCGTCGTTATCCGGCTCTTTTTATGACGAAAATAGCCGACGATATCAGACACTCGGTTGTGAGTGGCTCGAAAATTATGAGAAATTGACCGGAATGTTATTTTCGAAAAGCAATTTCTGATGGTCAGGAATTAAAAATTCATATTTCCTTTCGATGAAAAAGCGCTTCAATTAGATGCCAGACTTTATAACGAGCGAGATGAGAAGCAAGCAACCAAATGTTGAGAGATTATTCAATTTGAAAAAGTCTTTTATGGACTGATGCCTTAACCCGGATGCTGAAATGGGGTTGATTCTGCACAGTACGATTTCATTGTTAACTTTGCAATGCATAAGTGTTGATACGTATACAATTACTTTAAAAGAAGACCAACATTTTTTGGGAGTAGTTTTATTACTAAAGTAAATTGCAGCAAAGGATTGAAGCTTTCAATATAATTCAAGGGGCAGTTTATTCCTTATTGGGGTTAAACTAGGGTGAACATTTTTACTTTTGTTGCGTGTATAGTTTAGAAAAGAAAAGGTTTAGATTATTTATAAATTTTTATAGATGTGTAGAAATTAGGCCATTATATCCAGGGCTGGGACAGGGAGGCGATTTAACCTATTTTCCCTGTTGGAGCTCCTGTGCTTATAACACTGCTTTTTTCAAGTAGGGTTGTAGCTTAATAATAATAATAATAATAATAATAATAATAATAAAAATAATAATAATACTGCAGTGCTATAATACTGTTGCCAGTCATTCTTATATCTGACAAGTCTTGGCATTAGCTCTGACTCTATGCTTTCCTTTATCCATGCATAGCTATCCCGTCCCTACTTTCCTTACTGCTCACCGTAGCTTCAGTCTTATACATATTTACCCCCAAGCCACTTCTCTCCAAGGTTTCTTGCCACTCTAAAACCCTTCTCTACATGTCTTCCTCACTTTTTTCAGTGGTAGTCAACAAATCCTCTATTTATAGCAACTTCCACAACTCTTCATTTCTGATCTCTTCACTTAATACTAATACATCCATGACCTTCACAAATAAAAAAAAGGGCTTAATGCTGACCCCTGGTGTATTCCAACACTAACTTCATAGTTTTCTGTTTCCCCAACTGCTGTTATTACTTTTGCCCTTGTTCTTTTGTACATCTTTTCAGCTAATTTAGCCCCTTTCTCTGGGACATTCCTCTTTCTCAAGCACCAATAAAACACTTCTCTTGGTGGTCTATTATAAGTCTTCTCTAGGTCTACTAAAGTACAGAAGAACTTCAGGTTTCCCTCTAGCCTCTTTTACAGATCATCTCAGTGTTAGCAAAATTATCAAAATTTCAGTTTCTTCTCACATCATCTTGTGTACCATATAAAGATGCTAAGTAACATGCATGTACTGTCAATACCTAAAAATATTTCTACTTCAACCCCACCACTCTTCTAGAACTAAGGGGTCGGTTGCCTTGATAAGTCATTCTATCCAAAGCTTTTCCCTCACGACCGTACACCTCTTACAGGTTCCACCTTCATTATTTCACCCCCGTGTCTTCACCCATCCTTACTACATGCCCATACCCTGCCAATCTTGCCTTTCATTATTCAATAAATTTTCATAAATATTGCTGATAAACTCGAATTTTTTAGTAGTTTCGTTAAGAGTAATTTCTATTAGCAAATGAAAGCTTGGTGTATTCTACAATTGTCCTGATATTCACAAAAACTTAGGTTGTAAATATTATTATTATTATTGATAATATTGATATCAACAACTCCCAACCCCAATTGTGCGTTGTTATATCAACACTACTGTTTCCAATGTACGAATACTTCCCCTCATAAACACACAAATATCTATCTATCTATCTATCTATCTATCCATCCATATGTATATGTATATATATATATATATACACACACACACATATATATATATATATATATACACAAACACACACATTATATATATATATATATATATATATATATATATATATATATATATATATATATATATATATATAAACTGTCATCAAATTCCCCTTGTTTTCTCTTTTTCACGGATGACCCCACTTCATTCACCTCAGCGTCGCGTCGGCAGCAGAAGTGTTTTACACTTCATGGAAGCCTTTCAAGACTCGTGGCTTCATTTCCTCAATTGGAAAAATCCACCGGGAGTGAATAAGGTGTTATTAACTTTTATTGCCTGTTGTTCAGACGTCTCAAAACATGATTTTTTTTATTTCTCCAGAGCAATATTTTCCTGGAGCTAGACTTTATTGAATCCTTGTTTTTAATTCGCTGTTTTGCTGGATGATATTTTTGGAAGCAGATAAAGAATATAAATCAAAACAATTCAACTGAAATACACATATAAAACTGGTTAATGATTGTCTTTATACAGGACAAACTGTCATTTGGGAATATAGGCTACTCTCTCTCTCTCTCTCTCTCTCTCTCTCTCTCTCTCTCTCTCTCTCTCTCTCTCTCTCTTTCTTACAAGGGGTGGCTCCACAAGAAAGACAATTGAAAAGAATATTGTCATTGTCACATGCATCCCCTTAACAATTGAATCATGGCTGAAACTATTTGGATGTAAAACTTCCCAGATATGAATCGCTTCGTGCGTCCACGCAAAAGTTTCATCCCACACTATACCCAAGGACCTTGACTAAACCGTTCACTCCTAACCAGCAAATGTTCTCTCGCGCATTCAGGATACAAAAGCCCCTGTCTTCCCAGTATGTCTGTCACACCATTCAAGTCCTGTTAACTCATACAAATTCTGAGTTATGCGATCTTTCTACTAAACTCTATCAACGTTCATTCTTCCCACATGACTGGATACCCTCAAAACACAAGGGCAAGGTCTATAGACCTTTCAAAAGGGATTAATTTACATTTCAAGTTCTATCTTTTATATGGAATTTAGAAGCGAGTAAAAATCATTAAGATTTAAATAATCTCTGATTCAAGACGGGAAAGAAGATAAGACAAAGAGTAAAGGACATTATAAGGCAAGATATTGAAATTCGAATTTCTTCACTTATTTTATACCATTACATCTCTCACCTTATATATATATATATATATATATATAATATATATATATATATATATATATATATATATATATAAAACATACATCTATGTTATATATAAAACTATATATATATATATATATATATATATATATATATATATAACTATATATATATATATATATGTATATATATATGTATATATATATATATATATATATATACATACATAAAACATATATATATATATATATATATATATATATGTTATATATAAAACTTATATATATATATTATATATATATATGTTATATATATATTTATATGTACATATATATATATATATATATATATATATATATATATATATATATATATACATGTGTGTGAATGTATCAGAATTCTTGCAAGGTTATCCAGGAGGTAGATTAAATGTAGTTTTTGGTCCAAATTATATAGGGTAAAATCAAGTCTTTTAAAGGTATGAAATTAGTAAGCCAAATATCAAACTACCAGTTTCACTCGAAATTTTTCTTGGTTTTATGTTTGCGTACGAACAGGGGTCTACCTGCTGCCTGCGTGCTGTACGCAAAATAAACTGCCAAATCTAGCCACTCTTGTTCTGCAATGAACTCGTACCTCAGTAAAGACGTGTTTGTTTATCTTAAACCATGGTTGTGAACTGACATGTTGTTCCTCACTGCTTGCAAAGGAGAAGCCTTCTGAAGGATAGAAGAAGAAGAAGAAGAAAAAGAAGAAGAAGAAGAATCATTTTTTTTTTCATCAGTCATGACCGTTTAGTTAAAAAGAATTTTCACCTTTGAAGACTATAAAGATGTGAATTTATGAAGAGGATTTGTATTGAAGAGTATATATATATATATATATATATATAATATATATATATATATATATATATATATTTGGCTAATATTAGTTAATTTGCTAATAAAAACGTTTATAACATGCAATAAAAAATCTTTCAATATGGAAGAATCTAAAACAAGAGAATACTTGGTAAAAACTGAATAATCTCTCTCTCTCTCTCTCTCTCTCTCTCTCTCTCTCTCTCTCTCTCTCTCTCTCTCTCTCTCTCTCTCATGATATATCAAAATAACATTCCCTCGATAAAGACATCACTAACAGACATTCTCAGTTTCGAATTAAAAAGAAAATAATAATCTACATTTCAACAAAATAACTGAGTTCCTAATAATCCCTATACATAAATGCATGCATACACACACAAGCATATATATATATATATATATATATATATATAATATATATATATATATATATATATATATATATTAAAAAACATACAGATACCTCACACGTCTCGAACTATCGACCTAACCGCCCCAGGACGCCTCGATGCTGGGAGGAAGGACGATGGTGACTGGTACAATACATGAACATACGCTACGGGGGTCTAACCGATGTCAGGCAGGGCAGCCGATCGGGACTACGGTTTACACCAAAAGGCCAAAGCAAAGTCCTTCAAAAAGAAGGTAACTGTGCTAAACGCAAAAAAATTCAACATATTGATAGAAGAAAAAAAAATATATACATACATAAATACACACACACAAACACACACACACACACACACACACACACATATATAATATATATATATATATATATATATAGTATATATATATATATATATATATATATATATATAAATAGATAGATATATACATACAAATGCCTATATACACACACGCACACACATATTAGATTTTCTGGTCTCCCGCTCCCTAACGAAAACCGGAGTGCCAAATCCTTCATCACTTGAACGCACTACTTCATAAAAGGACTTTTAAACGAAGCTTCCACTCCCGTGCATCGCATTATTCCTGACCCAGTGACCCGAGGACTCCTCCTGGAAATGAATTGCCAGAAGTTGCCAGAAACAAAATTATGGACAGATTTTTTTCGGCCATTCGGACTAACTGCTGGATTTGCATTAACTAGAGAAATTATTTTCATCTGTTTAGACCAGGGAATAGAAATGGAATATCGCCTTCTCTTCCTTGGTTGTATTATCTTCCCTTTTCTTATTTTTCTCATCCTCTTATGTACCTTTCTTTGATTTTTCTTACCTTTCCGTGCGGTGTATTTAACCTTTTTTCATACTCTTTCTCGATCAGTCAGTATCTTCCCAATGTCTACACATTTCTTCATTTTTATTTCCTTCTCTTATCTTTCACCGTATCTTCCTCGTACGTTCTTCCTTGAGATGTATCCCTCTTTCTTTATTCCCTCTCTTCTTCCGCTTTTCCTTTGTCTTTGTACAAACAAAACTAAGATATTCTATTTTCTAAGGAAATTATCAATTATTTATGAAGGAATCTTTTGAAGAAAATCACTATTTGTATTCGATTGCTATTTGCATTTTACATTTTCCCTTGAATGTAAATAACGCCATGGCTGATTTCGCGAAAATAATATTGCGCGTAAGGAACTACAATGGTACGTATGTGACGATTGATACAAATAAACGTGTGGGAATGTATTTACTGCGTCTAAATCTATGTAAAGGGAATATATTTACTATGCCCGAACACTGAAAAATCTATGTGAGGGGATATATTTACTGCATCTAAACCTATGTAAAAGGAGTATATTTACTACCTCCCAACAGTGATAAATCTATGTGAGGATATGATTTTACTGCGTCTAAGTCTATGGAAGAGGAATATATTTACTACCTCCAAACAGTGATAAATCTAAATGAAGGGTTTGTATTTACTGCATCTAAATCTAGCGAAGGGAAATATTTTTGTGAAGATATTTATTCACTGCATCTAAATCTATGTAAAGACAATATATTTACAACGCCCAAAGAGTGATAAATCTATATGAGGGGATGTTGTTACTGCCTCTAAATCCATGTAGTAGGAATATATTTCCTACGCTAAAATAGTCATCCTAGTTTTCCCAGATCATGTAAAATATACACTC
>NC_090744.1:99257988-99265488 GCF_036898095.1 Palaemon carinicauda
CAATATGTCTGTCACACCATTCAAGTCCTGTTAACTCATACAACTTCTGAGTTTTGCGATCTTCTTACTAAACTCTATCAACGTTCATTCTTCCCACATGACTGGATACCCTCAAAACACAAGGGCAATGTCTATAGACTTTGCACAAGGAATAGATTTACATTTTAAGCCTTATCATTTATATGGTATTTAGAAGCGAGTAAAAATCAATAAGATTTAAATAAGCTCTGATTCAAGACGGGAAAGAAAATAAGACAACGAATAAAGGTAAGTTATATAAGGTAAGTTATTGAAAGTCGAATTTCTTCACCTATTCTATACCACGACAGTTCTCACCTTTTCTATATATATATATATATATATGTGTGTGTGTGTGTGTATATACAGAGTATATATATATTTATATATATATATATATATATACTGTATATATATATATATTGTATATATATAGCACATATATATATACACAGTATATATACATATATATATATATATATATATGTATATATATATGTATATATATATGTATATATATAGATATATATATATATATACATATATATATATATATATATATATATTCCAGTCACGCTGAACGGCAACCACTCGGAAAACAACAATCTTCCACAAAGTGCCCAAACTAGTTGGTGGTAGTTAAAAATTGGGTGGGTGGCAAGTACGCGAGTGCATATTCATCCAAATATTTAGATCGCGTACACTAGTAACCTATTTATACATACACACATATATATAAATATATATGTATATATATATATATATATATATATTGTGAATATATATATATATATACATATATATGTATATATATATGTACATATATATATATATATATATATGTATATGTATATATATATGTATATGTATATATATATATGTATGTATATGTATATATATGTATATATACAGTATATATATGTATATATATATATGTATATATATACATACAGTATATATGTATATATACACATATATATCTATATATATATATATATATATATATATATTCACAACAACAACTAATGCAGCCGTTTCTAGTACACTGCAATGCAAAGACAATAATAATAAGGAACAAGTTCTGATGTATAATTTTGAAATAAAATTTTTTCAATCAATAAGTGATCTGTCAAATTGAAATATTCAAACTCATTTAATCGTGTTTGTTCTTATGCAATAATTCTTCGTCCGACGATCATGAACCTCCACTCAGTTTTCTCTGATGCTAATCTGCATGACGTGCTTCCAGTAAATGATTTAACATATCAAGTAGTTGTTGACGTTATCAAAAAAAATTTTGTAAACAATAAAAGATATTAAAAGTTATGTCAAGTTCAGCATACATGACCTGGAGGCGAAGATCGAACACTAGACTCATATACCCTTCACGTATTTGCACAAGGAATGAGTCTATTGCAATTCGTGAAAAATATTTGCCACTGCATGTTTCCCCTGACTATTTTTTTCTCTATTTTTCAATTCTCTTGGATAGAATCAAGACACTTCCATTCATTCTGTAGTGACATAGGCCTATTTTTTTCCTTATGCTGGGAGTTGAGGAAGGAGGTTGAATAAGGGGGTTTGAGAAACTTTAGTTTCAATGTAGAATCTGGTTTTATTTTTTTCGGTCTAGTGGCTCTATGATACATGATTCTTTAGAGAGAGAGAGAGAGAGAGAGAGAGAAAGAGAGAGAGAGAGAGAGAGAGAGGGGGGGGGTAATTGAATTAAAAAGCCCCCGTGCTACCCATTAAGATGAATAAATAGTCCAAGGGATAAAAATCGAAAAGAATTATATTCATATAAACCGAAACATTCCCTTTAAAAAGCTTTCCTTACACTCGACTAAACCTCACGCGATGAACAACAAATTTTAAACCCTAAAAATTGAATCAGTTTAACATTTGAACCCTAAAATCCCGAAGTCTGAACCTTTCACAATATTGTCGAGGAGCAAAAAAGAAGGCAAACCCTTCTCTTAACAGAGCCCCGGTTAAAAAATAAAAAAAAAGTAATTAAAAAAAAACAAATAGAGGGAAAAACTCGGAAAGTGCATCACAAATATCATTTATCCAATTAGAATAAGTGACCCAGTTTGCAAATGTTACCTGAGGATCTTTTTTTCGGGGGGGGGGGGGGGGCCGCGCCGGAAATAGCCCGAAATAACAGACGCCCCGATGGAGAGTCCCCCGGAAAACTATTTGGATAAGGAAAGTCGGCGAAAGCAATTACGTGTATTCTGAATATTAATAATGCATATTTTTTTAGGGGGCGAGGTGGTGGTGGTGGGGGGGGGGGGCTACGCTCCCCGTGGTGTGATGGGAGTACTTGGGACGAAGGGCAGATCAGATTTAAGCAACCGAGTGTTGGGAGGGTGTGCAATATTTGGGAGGGGGGGGGGGGGTGGTTGGGAGGATACTGGATTCTGTTTTTTTGGAGGGGAGGGGGGCTATATATCTGAAAAAAATGGAACTCATAGGGTTGGTATGGCCTATTGGAAACATCCCTGTCTCGTGATCTGCCGGACTGGGTTGGAGCCCCGCTCAAGCCCTATAGTTTATTGCAGTGTCTGCAACATCACCATCATTGTGAGATAAGGATGGAAGGGGGTTCGGGGGAGCCTTTAAATCTACCTGCTGAGTAACCAGCAGCCACTGTCTGGCCCTTCCTGGTCCTAGCTTAGAGAGAGAGAGAGAGAGAGAGAGAGAGAGAGAGAGAGAGAGAGAGAGAGGGGGGGGGGGTGATGGCTCCGTTGAAATCTTACGGGGTACTATCATGTAAAAGTTAGAGAGGTTGAACGGCAAGACGCAAGAAAGGAAGCGAGAACTTAGGTCTAGGAGAAGGCTATAAAGTGAGTGCAGCTAGGAACCAAAGAGATGCTCAAAGTACATAAATTAATGGTAACAGTACACCAACAGAGTATCAGTCACTAGGCTCTCAAGAGTCCAAGGTTTGCTTCCAATGTGAGGTAGAAAAGAATCCAAAATGCACACGGCGTTGCAAGAGCGAGACATGACAACACTGATGTAAAGAAAGTCGTCACAGAAATCCAAGATACATGAAATTAATTCTCTGTCAATGAATCATCAAAGTTCTTCAATATCAGTACTGGTAGAGCGGCCTCAGAAAATGTAATCATTTATCTTCTTAGAATTAAAGACATGCAAAAAGAAGAGCCATGTAATGTGTTGCTGCACGCCTTGAGGATCCTGAGAGATTTGTGAGACCCATAAAAAAAAGAACGACTTACAGCCTTTAAAAATGGGAATGTAAGATACAAGCATTTTCAGGATGTCAGAATCATTGTTATGTCATCTGTACGCTCTTAACCCTTTAAAACCGACCTGTCAACCATTAGTGCCATCTTCATGCGTTAGTGATAGTCATTTCTACGTAACGTTAATGCTTCCTGCAGCAGAAAAAGCAGTCAGAGGACCGTCAAAACACTAAGTAATTTCATAGTTCTTTCAATTACTGTCATGGTTTTTAATTATACCAGATGATGACTTTTCCTTTTTCTGGCATATCTCTAATGTAAAAATATTAAGCTCTTTAAACTCAAACTAGTCATTGACTACCTTTACAGAATTTTTAGATAGGCGCCCCTCTCTGAAAACTAATTTCATAGATATTTCTTAGTTTTCTAGAACTTTCTTCTTTATTGAAAGATGAATATAACAAATCTTTTTTCCAGGTATTTGCTCCTCTGCTTAGGTGTGAATGGTAAAGTCCTAATTTGTTAAACCCATTAAGGTTTAAAGGTTAGTCATGAATAGTGGAGGGAAGAGACAGTGTCTATGTAAATATATATTATGATCAGTATTTTTGTTAGGACCAGGAAGGCCAAGTAATGGGTGTCCAACCATCTATCTCACCCTCCCTAGTTCACACGGACGGTTAGGTTGCAGATACCAATGGAAACTATCTGTCTTGAGCGGGGCTTGAACTCCCGACCAACAGAATGCAACATGGGGACGTTTTCAACAGATTGCCGCATCCCCAACATACACATACAGTATAATGTATTGTGTATGGTATATGTCAAAACGAGAACGTGTACTGTACATTCATATAAACACAGACTCAGACAAACACATAAATGCGTATATGTGCACGGAGTAAAAAAATAATTATTTGAAAATCTCTCATAATCAATGTTTATGCGAAGAGTTAGAGAAAATATTTAAGCGATTTTGAGGGGAAAAAAGGAGGAATTCCGAGGAAATTGGGCCACAAATACTCTTTACCCAATTAGAACAAGTGGCCGAATTTGCCGTCGTTATCCGGCTCTTTTTACGACGAAAATAGCCGACGATATCAGACACTCGGTTGTGAGTGGCTCGAAAATTATGAGAAATTGACCGAATGTTATTTTCGAAAAGCAATTTCTGATGGTCAGGAATTAAAAATTCATATTTCCTTTCGATGAAAAAGCGCTTCAATCAGATGCCAGACTTTATAACGAGGGAGATGAGAAGCAAGCAACCAAATGTTGAGAGATTATTCAATTTGAAAAAGTCTTTTATGGACTGATGCCTTCACCCGGATGCTGAAATGGGGTTCACTCTGCACAGTACGATTTCATTGCGAACTTTGCAATGCATAAGTGGTGATGCGTATATAATTACTTTAAAAAAAGATCAACACTTTTTTGGAGTAGTTTTATTACTAAAGTAAATTGCAGTAAAGGATTGAAGCTTTCAATATAATTCGAGGGGCAGTTTATTCCTTATTACCGTTAGACTACGACAAACATTTTTGTTTATTGCGTGTATATGTTTAGAAAAAAAAAGGTTTAGATTATTTATAAATTTTTACATATGTGTAGAAATTGGTCCATTATATCCAGAGCTGGGACAGGGAGGCGATTTAACCTACTATTTTCCCTGTTGGGGCCCCTGTGGTTATAACACTCTGCTTTTTCAAGTAGGGTTGTAGCTTAGCAATTAATAATAATAATAATAATAATAATAATAATAATAATAATAATAATAATACTGCAGTGCTATAATACTGTTCTAAGTCATACCTCAAATTTGACAAGTCTTGGCATTAGCTCTGACTCTATGCTTTCCTTTATCCCTGCATAGCCATCCCGTCCCTACTTTCCTTACTGCTCACCATAGCTTCAGTCTTATACATATTCACCCCCAAGCCACTTCTCTCCAAGGTTTCTTGCCACTCTAAAACCCTTCTCTGCAGGTCTTCCTCACTTTTTTTTTTCAGCGGTAGTCAACAAATCCTCTATATATAGCAACTCCTACAACTCTTCATTTCTGATCTCTTCACTTAATACTAATACATCTATGATCTGCACAAATAAAAACGGGCCTAATGCCGACCCCTGGTGTATTCCAACAATAACTTCATAGTTTTCTGTTTCCCCAACTGCTGTTATTACTTTTGTTCTTGTTCTTTTGTACATCTTTTCAGCTAATTTAGCCCCCTTCTCTGGGACATTCCTCTTTCTCAAGCACCAAAACATAACTTCTCTTGGCATTCTATCATAAGCCTTCTCTAGATCTACAAAGGGACAGAAGAGCTTCAGGTTTCCCTCTAGCCTCTTTTACAGATCATCTCAGTGTTAGCAAAATTATCAAAATTTCAGTTTCTTCTCACATCATCTTATGTACCATATAAAGATGCTAAGTAACATGCATGTACTGTCAATACCTAAAAATATTTCTTCTTCAACCCCACCACTCTTCTTGAACTAAGGGGTCGGTTGCCTTGATAAGTCATTCTATCCAAAGCTTTTCCCTCACGACCGTACACCTCTTACAGGTTCCTCCTTCATTATTCTCACCCCCGTGTCTTCACCCATCCTTACTACATGCCCAAACCCTGCCAATCTTGCCTTTTATTATTCAATAAATTTTCATAAATATTGCTGATGAAGTCAATTATTTTTAGTTGTTTCGTTAAGAGTAATTTTCATTAGCAAATGAAAGCTTGGTGTATTCTACAATTGTCCTGGTATTCACAAAAACTTAGGTTGTAAATAGTATTATTATTATTGATAATACTGATATCAACAACTCCCAACCCCAATTGTACGTTGTTATATCAACACTACTGTTTCCAATGTACTAATAATTCCCCTTATAAGCACGCAAATATCTCTCTCTCTCTCTCTCTCTCTCTCTCTCTCCCTCTCTCTCTCTCTCTCTCTCTCTCTCTATATATATATATATATATATATATATACATAAAGTGCCATCAAACTCGCCTTGTTTTCTCTTTTTCACGGATGACCCCACTTCATTCACCTCAGCGTCGCGTCGGCAGCCGAAGTGTTTTACACTTCATGGAAGCCTTTCAAGACTCGTGGCTTCATTTCCTCAATTGGAAAAATCCACCGGGAGTGAATAAGGTGTTATTAACTTCTATTGCCTGTTGTTCAGACGTCTCAAAACAGGATTTTTTTTTTCTCCCGGGCAATATTTTCCTGGAGCTAGACTTTATTGAATCCTTGTTTTTAATTCGCTGTTTTGCTGGATGATATTTTTGGAAGTAGATACAAAATATAAATCAAAACAATTCAACTGAAATACACATATAAAACTGATTAATGACTGTCTTTATACGGGACAAACAGTAATTTGGGAATACAGGCTACTCTCTCTCTCTCTCTCTCTCTCTCTCTCTCTCTCTCTCTTACAAGGGATGGCTCCACAAGAAAAACAATTGAAAAAATATTGTCATTGTCACTGTCACATGCATCCCTTTAACAATTGAATCATGGCTGAAACTATTTGGATGTAAAACTTCCCAGACATGAATCGCTTCGTGCGCCTACACAAAAGTTTCATCCCACACTTAACCCAAGGACCTTGACTAAACCGTTCACTCCTAACTAGCAAATGCTCTCTCGCGCATTCAGGATACAAAAGCCCCTGTCTTTTCAATATGTCTGTCACACCATTCAAGTCCTATTAACTCATACAACTTCTGAGTTATGCGATCTTTTTACTAAACTCTATCAACGTTCATTCTTCCCACATGACTGGATACCCTCAAAACACAAGGCCAATGTCTATAGACCTTGTACAAGGGATTGATTTACATTTCAAGTTCTCTCTTTTATATGGGATTTAGAAACGAGTAAAAATCATTAAGATTTAAATAAGCTCTGATTCAAGACGGGAAAGAAAATAAGACAAAAAAAAAAAGGACATTATAAGGCAAGATATTGAAATTCGAATTTCTTCACCACTTTTCTACCACCACATTTCCCATCTTTTCTATAAATATATATATATATATATATATATATTTATATATATAAATATATATATATATATATATATTTATATTTATATATATATGTTATATATAAAACTTATATATATATATATATATATATCTATATATATATATATATATATATAACACATATATTTGTTATATATAAAACTTTATATATATATAAACATATATATATATATATATATATAAACATATATATATATGTGTGTGTGTGT
>NC_090744.1:99270488-99290488 GCF_036898095.1 Palaemon carinicauda
AGTTGTATTCCCTTCAATCTATCTCGGAAAATCTCCAAAAGGGTTTTGAAATGTGAGGTCCCCTTTCTATGAAAGACTGGGGATACTCTTCACCAAAGTATTACAAACCTTATTTATTAACATCTTAAAGTGACTTAGAAATAATTGATTATATATTTCTATTTTGTACAAATATTAGATACTATCAAACACTATAGGAGTACGGACATTAGAGTCACATGACAAACTGGCCAAGTTTATGGTTTATAGTGAATTTTAGAGTTTAAAGGTTTAAAGGTCACTCATGAATTGCAGAGGCAAAGGACAGTGATCATTGCCCTATCCAGCAGAACAATGCCCTAGAGACTGACCATTTATACATATGATCAGCGCCCAAACCACCCTCTACACCCAAGATAGGACCAAGGAGGGCCAGGCAATGGCTGCCGATGATTCAGAAGATAAATCTTTAGGCTCCTTCAAACCCACCATCTTTAGCTCACAAGGATGGTAATGTTGCAGTGATCAAAGGAACTATTGAATTTAAGCGGGAATCGAACCCCAGTCTGGCGTTCACCAGTTGGGGACGTTACCACATCGGCCACAATTGAACTAATTGAAAAGAAAGTTCGTTTAAAGGATTGAAGATAAACGGAAACCCAGACTGAAGACTTGAAACAAAACTATAGATCACTGATGGTCACTGGAATTGAAATATAATATATGACAAGGTCACACATATATCCATCCATATACCAAGGCACTTCCCCCAATTTTGGGGGGTAGCCGACACCAACAATGAAACAAAACAAAAAGGGGACCTCTACTCTCTATGTTCCTTCAGCCTAACCAGGGACTCAACCGAGTTCAGCTGGTACTGCTAGGGTGCCACAGCCCAACCTCCCACATTTCCACCACAGATGAAGCTTCATAATGCTGACTCCCCTACTGCTGCTACCTCTGCGGTCATCTAAGGCACCGGAGGAAGCAGCAGGGCCTACTGGAACTGCGTCACAATCGCTCGCCATTCATTCCTATTTCTAGCACGCTCTCTTGCCTCTCTCACATCTATCCTCCTATCACCCAGAGCTTTCTTCACACCATCCATCCACCCAAACCTTGGCCTTCCTCTTGTACTTCTCCCATCAACTCTTGCATTCATCACCTTCTTTAGCAGACAACCATTTTCCATTCTCTCAACATGGCCAAACCACCTCAACACATTCATATCCACTCTAGCCGCTAACTCATTTCTTACACCCGTTCTCTCCCTCACCACTTCGTTCCTAACCCTATCTACTCGAGATACACCAGCCATACTCCTTAGACACTTCATCTCAAACACATTCAATTTCTGTCTCTCCATCACTTTCATTCCCCACGACTCCGATCCATACATCACAGTTGGTACAATCACTTTCTCATATAGAACTCTCTTTACATTCATGCCCAACCCTCTATTTTTTACTACTCCCTTAACTGCCCCCAACACTTTGCAACCTTCATTCACTCTCTGACGTACATCTGCTTCCACTCCACCATTTGCTGCAACAATAGACCCCAAGTACTTAAACTGATTCACCTCCTCAAGTAACTCTCCATTCAACATGACATTCAACCTTGCACCACCTTCCCTTCTCGTACATCTCAAAACCTTACTCTTACCCACATTAACTCTCAACTTCCTTCTCTCACACACCCTTCCAAATTCTGTCACTAGTCGGTCAAGCTTCTCTTCTGTGTCTGCTACCAGTACAGTATCATCCGCAAACAACAACTGATTTACCTCCCATTCATGGTCATTCTCGCCTACCAGTTTTAATCCTCGTCCAAGCACTCGAGCATTCACCTCTCTCACCACTCCATCAACATACAAGTTAAACAACCACGGCGACATCCGTGTCTCAGCCCCACTCTCACCGGAAACCAATCACTCACTTCATTTCCTATTCTAACACATGCTTTACTACCTTTGTATAAACTTTTCACTGCTTGCAACAACCTTCCACCAACTCCATATAACCTCATCACATTCCACATTGCTTCCCTATCAACTCTATCATATGCTTTCTCCAGATCCATAAACGCAACATACACCTCCTTACCTTTTGCTAAATATTTCTCGCATATCTGCCTAACTGTAAAAATCTGATTCATACAACCCCTACCTCTTCTAAAACCACCCTGTACTTCCAAGATTGCATTCTCTGTTTTATCCTTAATCCTATTAATCAATACTCTACCATACACTTTTCCAACTACACTCAACAAACTAATACCTCTTGAATTACAACACTCATGCACATCTCCCTTACCCTTATATAGTGGTACAATACATGCACAAACCCAATCTACTGGTACCATTGACAACACAAAACACATATTAAACAATCTCACCAACCATTCAAGTACAGTCACACCCCCTTCCTTCAACATCTCAGCTTTCACACCGTCCATACCAGATGCTTTTCCTACTCTCGTTTCATCTAGTGCTCTCCTCACTTCATCTATTGTTATCTCTCTCTTATTCTCATCTCCCATCACTGGCACCTCAACACCTGGAACAGCAATTATATCTGCCTCCCTATTATCCTCAACATTCAGCAAACTTTCAAAATATTCCGCCCACCTTTTCCTTGCCTCCTCTCCTTTTAACAACCTTCCATTTCCATCTTTCACTGTCTCTTCAATTCTTGCGCCAGCCTTCCTTACTCTCTTCACTTCTTTCCAAAAACTTCTTCTTATTCTCTTCATATGACTGACCCAATCCCTGACCCCCACCTCAGGTCAGCTGCCCTCTTTGCCTCACGTACCTTGCGCTTTACTTGCACCTTTTTCTCTCTATATTTTTCATACTTCTCTATACTATTACTCTGCAGCCATTCTTCAAAAGCCCTCTTTTTCTCTTCCACTTTCACCTTCACTCCTTCATTCCACCATTCACTGCCCTTCCTCATGCTGCCTCCAACAACCTTCTTGCCACATACATCACTTGCAATCCCAACAAAATTTTCTTTTACTAACTTCCACTCCTCCTCTAAATTACCAGTTTCTCTTACTCTCACCTCATCATATGCCATTTTCAACCTTTCCTGATATTTACTTTTTACCCCCGGTTTTATTAGCTCTTCAATCCTCACTACCTCCCTTTTACATCCACTTACTCTATTCCCCCACTCTTTTGCTACAACTAATTTTCCTTCCACCAAAAAATGATCAGACATACCGTTAGCCATACCCCTAAACACGTGCACGTCTTTCAATCTTCCAAACATTCTTTTAGTTACCAACACATAATCCATTAATGCCCTTTCTACTACTCTTCCATTTGCCACTCTTACCCATGTATACTTATTTTTATCTTTCTTTTTAAAGAAGCTAGCACTTATTACCATCTCTTGTTCAACACACATGTCTACCAGTCTCTCACCACTCTCATTTTCACCTGGTACGCCATACTTACCAATGACACCTTCTACCTCTCCAGCGCCCACTCTAGCATTTAAGTCACCCATAACAACTACATAATTCCTTCTACCCAGTCCTTCTACACACCTAGTTAAATCATTCCAGAATTCATTCCGCTCTTCTTCACTTTCTCACTACCTGGCCCATACGCACTGACAAACGCCCAACATTCCCTACCCAACCTAACCCTTACCCACATTAACCTAGATGATATCTCCTTCCATTCCACTACTTTACCTGTCATCCATTCACTCAGCAATAACGCCACACCCTCTCTCGCTCTTCCCCTTTCAATCCCAGACTCTCTACCAGACATTTCACCAAACATCACCCTTTCCTTTCATCTTTGTCTCACACAAGGCCAATACATCCATCCTTCTACTTCTAAACATACTTCCAATCTCACATCTTTTACTCTCTATCGTACTACATCCACGCACATTTAAACACCCCAAAACTAGAGTGCGGGGAGCAGTCACTCTCCCCCAGCTCCATCTCCTTGTCTTAAAGAAAAAGGGAAGTCTGACCTTTATGGATCTTAAAACAACAACAACAACAACAAGACCCTCTAATTCTTTCATAATTCTCATGATGTGAATGAATGAAAAACAAGGTTGTTAATTAATCTTTCCATAAAGAAACAGTTGTTTGTGCATCCCAGAACTGAAATTAATAAAAAAAAATCTGGTCAATCACATCCTCCAAAATTCAAATAAATAAATAACCAGGTCATTCAGAATCAAGGGAAATAGGAAGATCTGACTTCAACCACCAGGATGAATAATTCAGAAAGGGACCTCTCTCTCTCTCTCTCTCTCTCTCTCTCTCTCTCTTCTGCGTAAATAATTATTTTTGTAAACTGTTCTCCCGTCTTCTATACTCTTAATTATTTCTAAATCTCTCTCTCTCTCTCTCTCTCTCTCTCTCTCTCTTCTGCGCAGATAATCATTTGCGTGAACTGTTCTCCCTTCTATGCTCTTTATTATTTCTAAAAAAATTCTCTCTCTCTCTCTCTCTCTCTCTCTCTCTCTCTCTCTTCCCTTCAATGATTAAAATGAACTGACAAATAATGAAACGTAACAATAAGGAACTAGGATTCAGAGACTGAAGAATTATAAAGCCAAAACAACAACATCCTTGGCACCACTGAAATTTGTTGGGGGGGGGGGAGGGGGCAGTCAATCGTCTTCAGGACGGTGGAATAATCATCATTCACCGCAAGGGATTTGATGATTGCCCGAATAAGGAAATTCCCAGATATGGTGAAGGATATATGGAATTGGGGACCATATATAGGAAGGAAGGCGATTGACTCTGAGATACAGCTGGGACTGGGAAACAGGTTTTGATTCAATCAAAATCAAATTAATTGACTTTACGCATTATCGAACGTCTGCTGACTCTCATATATAGTATGTATGTATGTATGTATGTATGTATATATATATATATATATATATAACACAACAAATGCAACTATTTCAGGTTTACCTTCGATGTCAGAATGCCAGAGAATTTCAAATCATACATTCATTCATTCAAGTCCACTGCAGGACAAAGCCTGGGTTTGGTCAATTTTCATCACCACGCTGGCTACTACGGATTGGTGATGGCTGGATACTTTGGTCTGATCGCTGAAAGTAAACCAACCTAGTATGAATATATATATATATATATATATATATATATAAATACACACACAATTCCTCTGAAATATCTAATAATGACAATAGCCACGGAGCGGCAACGCATCTTATCTATCCTCAGTCGTGAAGTGAGTAAAAATTAATACAGCGGTTTCTCCAGACGGTGCTGCTGTAGCTGCTGCTGCCAGTCGATGCCTCTGTTGACCCAAGAGGCAGCGGTACCCAAAACAAACAGCTGCATAATTGAAATCTGTTGGTTACTGTCTTCTGGACGTGACTAAACCTTCGGCCAGCTGAAGGAGAGAGAGAGAGAGAGAGAGAGAGAGAGAGAGAGAGAGAGATAATTGGGATGGGTTGCAGGTTATGAGAGCAAAATGAGTGATGGAGAGGCAGCTTGTGAGATAATGGGAAGGAATAGATTTGACGGAATATCTCAAAGTCATTCGAAATTACGGTCGTAAAGCATTTGTATGTGATGAGAGAGAGAGAGAGAGAGAGAGAGAGAGAGAGGTAACACCACATTGACGTCATACCCCTTCAGAAAGATTTATAAATCTACTATAGCTTACTAACTGTTGAATAGCTATGGTGCCATATTTGGTAACGTACCTGACTGGTGTTCGCCAGCCTGGGGTTTGAGTCCTGCTCATACCCGTTAGTTCCTTTAGTGGCTGCAACCTCACCATCCTTGTGAGCTAAGGTTGGGTAGGGGGTTGGGAGTCTACCTGCTGATTCATCACCAGCCATTGCCTGGCCCTCTTTGGGCCTAGCTTGGATGGAGAGGGGGATTGGGCGCTGATCTTGTGTATATATGGTGTGTCTCTAAGGCATTGTCCTTCTTGCTTGGGCAATGTCACTGTCCCTTGCCTCAGCCATTCATGAGCGGCCTTTAAACCTTCAAACATCTTTTAGATATCAATTTTAGTATTATCGATTTTGAAAATGAACATACCTTCGGTCATTGACTCGTCCCTCATAAAAAAAATACAAAATTATAAAAAAAAACTCAAAATTATATACCAAAGTTAAAGCTGAATCATACATATATTTTTAAAATTCATCAATATTCATATTCCGCGCAGATGAATCACATACTCAAAGCAATTTAGTAATTAAATGTCAATTGTGAAATTATATTTTCATTAACATCCTCGTGTATGTGAGAGTAACTGAATTAGAGTCATTATGGGCTAACTATCTCGAAGTATAATTGCATGAAATTTTGTAGCTGAAATAATTGACATATTTTGTGTGATATAGAAATTAAAATCAATCAGTTACTCCAACTGAATGTGACGTATTGCTCTATTACATTAGTTGAAATGAATAGCTGAATTATGGAGTGATTGATTATCATTGTGATATGGAAATTAAAATACAATAATTGAGGGGATGAATCAGTGTGATAAAATTATGAAAAAAATAGTAAATTTATTAAAACTTAATATAAAAAAGAAAACAAATTAATTAGTCTAATGTTCTTATATATTCTGAAAATAACAGAGGGAAATTTTCTTAAAATTTAGCCATGCAAAAATCTTTTATATCTAAGAAGAAAATACAAAAAGATACAAATACAAATTTCCCGAAAAGCTATCGATTTAAGCCATATATAAAGATTAAATATAAACACAAGGAAAATATGTTATACTAAAAAGGTAAAATCATATAAATTCATGATTTTCATTAATTGCTCAGGAATGAGGTTGCGAGTCATATGCCTATGTTCCAAACCTCCTAACGCTGGGTAGATTTGTGAGAGGTGGAACGAAAACAGGCCACGACCCTGGCAAACATGAGCCACGTACTTACTTTCGCTGAATATACCATTAATAGGGCAGGCAGCGGCCCATATATATATATATATATATATGCATATATATACATATATATATATTTATATATATATATATATATATATATATAAATATATATATATATATATATGCAACAATAAATACATCCACTCTAGTCCAATGCAGGACAAAGACCTCAGACATGTCTTTAGTCATGTCTGTGGTTTGGCCATTTTCATCGCCGCGCTGGCCACTGCATGGTGGGAGACTTTAGTCTGGTTGATCAAAGCAAACCAACATAGTATTGGTGGCCCTGACTAATACAGCTAGTAGGTTGGCCAAGGCACTAGCCACCCGTTGAGATACTACTGCTAGAGGGTTATTGGGTCCTTTGACTGGCAAGGTAGTGCTACATTGGATCCCTTTCTCTGGTTACGGTTAATTTCATCTTTGGCCTATTCTTTATACATTTTCCTCTTTTCTCATACACTTGACAACACGTGAATTACCAAACAATTCTTCTTCTCTCAATAGGTTAATTACTGCTCTGTAATTGTTTAGTGGTACTTTCCTCTTGGTAAAGATAGAAGAGACTCTTTAGCTATGGAAGGCAGCTCTTCTAGGAGGACACTCTAAAATCAAACCATTATTCTTTGGTCTTGGGTAGTGCCCTAGCCTCTGTACCATGGTCTTCCACTGTCTTAGATTAGAGATCTCTTGCTTGAGGGTACACTCGAGCACACTATTCTATCTTGTTTCTCTTCTTCCTGTTATTTTGAAGTTTTTATCCTCTTGTTATTTTCAAGTTTTTTAGTTTATATATGAAAGATTTATTTTAATATTATTATTCTTAAATTTCTCTTCTAGGTTTTCCTTATTTCTTTCCTCGCTGGGCTATTTTCCATGTTGAGCCCTTGGGCTTATAGCATCCTGCTTTTTCAATTAGGGTAGTTGCTTAGCGAATAATAATAATAATAATAATAATAATAATAATAATAATAATAATAATAAGCAAACCCTTTCACCACGTTAAGGTATCCCAACTCAGAAAGGGACATATGTGTATGTATGTATGTATGTATGTATGTATGTATGTATTCTCGCAATAAGCACCATTATGAAAGAAATAAACATATCCCTTATCCTTCAAATCCTATTAATCATCATTCATAGGTGTGATTTTATTTGCGTTTACAAAACATGTTTCTCCCTACATCAGTCCCCTACGTATTCATAATTACAAACTTTAGCAATTAAGACAAGCCTTGTTTTTTCTTTAAACAATTACAAGTTATGACTTAATTTTTGCATCGTAACTGAACGTAATCTTGTTTTACTTTTGACTACCATAAAATGATCTTGAGTCTCCACGTGAGCAAAAAAAAAAAAAGAAAAAAAAAGTGAAAAATTAATGAAAGAAATGAGAGGGAACAATAATTTAGATAAACAATTGTTTTGTAGAAGTAAATGAAAATCGTGATTGAAATTGAAGTTGTAGAGGAAATAAAGGAGGGAACACTAAAATGTTTGAAGAAACAAAAGGCTGTAAAACTAAGGGAGGGAAAGTTATGGAACATTGTAAAAGCTGTGCAGTTATTTGTTATCCTATTTCTGTTCAGTTAATAAAGGCTCTGGCATTTATATTTACTGATTCATTAATATAATATGTGAAGAAGGTCAAATAAATGATGCAGACATAAATTGGATTAATTTAGAAGAGGATTTTCAAATTTGTTAATAAAAGCTTTTCCGTTACATTGCCTCCGATATTATATAGAACAGAAAACTAAAATGTTACGGAGATTATTATCATCACTAAATAAGCTACAATCTTAGTTGGAAAAGCAGGATGCTACAAGTCCAAGGGTTTTTTTTTAAATAAAGAAGTTTCTTGTTCATTATGGATATTTTTCATGTACGCTGGGTATACACATATAATATATATATATATATATATATATATATTAGTGTGCTTATAAAAGTAGCACACTAATAAATGGTGGCAGCGGTGGGATGAGCTCAAAAACTAAAAGTATAGATTTTAAATATGGCACTATAGTTTTAAGACAAGAAGACGTTTTTACTACATCGAGCAACGTAGTTGTAGAAGTGAATATGCAAGCAATTTTTCTTCAAGAGAATGATGTCACTAGCTTAAGAACTGCCATTTCAAGGTTTTCTGCCTCATTGGATGAGTTGCATAAAAGACATTTTCATTTGACTACAGAGAGTTTGCTTGGATCAACATTAAAAGTTGCGGAGATGCTATTTGGTGACTTGAAAAATAAGACTTACGAGACAGGATCTTTGGCTTATGACCTTTTGATGTGGACTGTAGGACACGAACATAAAGAAAGACGAAATCCGTTTATTTATGCTGCATTAAACATCTTTGGGTCTATTGCAAGTTTAGGTTTAGGAATTTCCAATCGTCTTACGATTAGTAATCAAAATAAGAAAATTGAGTTCTTGACTCATGAAGATGAATTGATTATGTCAGAACTAAGGAATCAGTTAGCTTCAATCAATCAAATTATGGATTTAGTAAATGAACATTCAAATAATATCATTCAGATTATGGAAGTACAGGATTTGTTGGCAACGTTAACGTATTATGATTCAAAGATAGATCACATACATAACAGAATTGCACATTTCATTGAGAAATCCAAGGATTATGTAGAAGCTATCACGTTAGCAACTAAAGGTGTACTGTCGCCCCATTTGTTGCCTATAAATTACTTAAAGTTAATTCTGGAGAACAGAAGGGATAAACTAGGCTATGTTCCTTTGTTAGGCGAACGTAGGTTAGAATTTTATTACAGCCTAATTACAGTAAGCGTTGATGATAACAAGATTAGGATTACAATTCCCTTTGATTCTTCTGATGCCTGGCAATCTTACAGGATATCACCATTTCCGACTTTCATGACGAATCACTCAAATCCAGTAATATCCAGTTTGACAGGACACGTATTGATTTCCCCAGACAAGGAAACATATACGGTCATTAAAGACTTAAATCAATTAACTCACTGTTCAGAACGCAATGGATAGAAAAATATGTACAGCTGACTCATTTGAATTCCATAAAAACTTAATGGATTCATGCGAGTTAGGTATAGTGCTAGAAGGTGCTCTCTCCCATACAAGTGAAAATTGTCTGGATAAGCTTTATTCCTTTGACAATAATGAGTTCAATTGCAGACTGAACAATGGCTCGTGGATACGATACGACAAGGACGGCTTCAATGTATCATGCCCTGACGGATCCACGTCATTTGCCCACATCTTTGTTGCAGCAGATGGTTGTATCGGGACTTCCCCTAATTCCATGGTGACTGGTCTAAGGACACTCATCAGAGAACGAGCCTACTTCGCGAACTTCACGTGGACATCTACAATGCCAGCACTACCTCTCCCGTACAATCAACAGGTTGCCAAGCGGTTGATGAAATTGACCGAGATGGACCACCTGTCACCGACTTATAAGGAAATTCTTCACCCCATACTACTAGCAGGATTAGGCATCACAGGGATGATATTTATCGCCGTGAACATCCTTGTTTGGCGTAGGTTACGGTACAGCAGGAAGCTAAAACAGAACGTTTCGCCATGTCCAGACAAAACTCCTTATTTAATTCAGTTTTAAAGCCGTTTGAAGTGGCCACCTCATTCGCTAAAGGAGTAAAATGTTTGGAAATTGAGTTTGTAAGAAAAGCTGTTAGTACGCTAGTAATATGTAAATGAGGAAATTTTTGAACTTTGCATGGTTAAAAATACATTTAAAAAAAAAATAAAAAAACATTTAAAAAAAATATAAATCATTTTTTCTCTCGGCATCTAATAAAATATATAAGCCGGAATGTTAAAAGAAAAGAGAAAAAAAAATAAAATTAACAGAATCTATGGGCATCTAATAAAATATATCAGCCCTATATATAAATATATATATATATATATATATATATGTACGAAACCGTGGTACGTGTACGTACCAGGAATTCGTGTTTGTGCACTAAAAAATTTAATCTTTACCAAGGTAACAAATATTTTTATTAGTTACCGTATTGTGTTAATCTATGTTTCTGACAAAGGTAACAATTATTCTTTAACAAGTTACCGAATCATATGTATATCAGTTTTTTTTTTGGTACCATATAATCATTTGCTAGCAATGTACCATATATATGATCTGTATTTATCATGCATTTTTTTTCTTGCTTTGGTAATATCTTTTCATATGCATTATTGTTATTATTTTTTGATGTGCCTATTTGGACATTCGTCCTCATTTGCTTATGGCTAAAGTTAAACAAAGAATAATACACATGTCCAGTCACACCTAGTAAACATGTTTTGGCTTGTTGTTAAATTTTTTTTTTGAAAAAATTGAGATAGCTGGCCGAGCTAATGTAATAAATGAAATAGTTGTTATTACATGTTTAAAAACACATGACGTAATATGTTATTTTGGATGAAGATGCTAGCGTGAGATTTGCTGTAGTCATGTGAAATCATAAACAGGATGCACTATGCAGCCTCGGCAATGTAACATTTTTCTGAAAACGTCAACACCAATGCATCAGTGTGTGAAAGATTGTGTCGTCACCGGATGCAGGTGTCTTCCGAGAAAGAATGTAACAGTTTCCATATTGTGTTTAAATGCTACGACAACTAAGCATACGATATCTGTGATATCGATAATTTAATCAGTTCATATCTATACTTCACCTGAATTGGTCATCCGACCAAACCAGCTCCACTCCTATGATGGAGATGTTTAACTCTGTTGTTTTTAGAGAATAAATACGTCTTCTTGTCTTTCAACTATAGTGCCATATTTAAAATCTATACTTTTAGTTTTAGAGCTCATCCCACACGATAAAAATGTCTGAGCGAACAATATCACTCCCAACAACAAAAAATTCATCTTGGAAACCTGTAACGAGAAAAATATATGTAATTACTCCTGTATTAAGAAGAAAACTTTTAATCACATAAAATAAAAGATTTTTCCCTCACTTCTTCCCTCTCTCTCTTTTTTTTTTTTTTTTTTTTAATTTATTATGTGAGCCAATGGTACTATTCTCTCATCCGTGGGTTGGGATACGTTTTGAACTCTAAACCTATTGGCCGTTAATGTTTCCAAAATGTTAAATGGGCCTTCAAACTTAGGTGTTAGTTTATAATTGAGTCCTTTACGCACATTGATTTGTATATAAACGTTATCACCCATGGTATATGTTTTAGTTGGCTTCGCTATTTTATCATGATTCCTTTTCATTATGATTTGTGATTCTTCTAAATTCTTTCGAAGGATATCATATCGACTTATACTTGCATTTATACATTCTTTTAAAGGATTTGATAGATTAATTGTAGGCGTTAATACATGGAAAGGCGTTCTAACTGGGGTACCATACAATGCTTCATGCGGTGACATTTTAATTGATATATGATATGAATAATTCAGAGTACTCAGTGCCGCCGGTATTGCAATATCCCAGTTGGGGTCTGATCCCCCTAGTGTTAGTCTTAATATATTTAAAATCTTCCTATTTGCTCTTTCCACTAGCCCATTCGACTCTGGGTGATATATCATGGTATTTATTTTCTTTATGCTAAGGAATTCACACAATGAGGTAAGAAAGTGATTATTAAATTCACCACCCGAGTCTGAGATTATCATGTGTGGAATTCCATGTTTACAAATGTAACACTCGTAAAACTTCCTAGCGCATTTAATCGCAGTTTTAGTTTTAAGCGCTATTAGTTCTGTATATCGAGTTAAAGCATCTATAATTACTAAAAGGTGCTTATTTCCTCTGTCTGACTCGTAAAATCCTGTTAACAAATCTAAATGTATTCTTTCAAAGGGTTGATTGGGCACGGGATAAGCCCCTAGGCTGACAGGTGTTTTCGTATGCCCTTTGTTTTCCTGACATGTGAGACAATTAGCTATGTGTCTTTTTATATCTGTAAGCATCGTATGCCAATAAAACAATGATTTGGCTTTCTGTGACATTAATGAGAACCCCGGTGTCCATGTAATGGATTTGAATGCAACCAATTCAGGACAGTGGAAATAAGTGAGATTGGTACTACTATCTGGTCGTTAGTTACATGTGGTGTATTGCGGGTTTTCCTTGTCACAGTCCTACACAGAATATTATCCTTGATTATATAATTCTGCTGCTTATACTTTATATATCCCCTTTTCCGCAACTGATTGAGAGTGATTGATTTCAGCAACGGTAAGAATACGATGTTTATAATATTCTACATCCAAGATATGTTGATTTTTGTGAATTACTAAAGTGTTATTTAAATGATTACAGACTTCAATATTACATTGTTGATGTGAGCCTACTGTATAAATAGCTTGTGTGACAGACAATCCGTTAGTGTTCAAAGTGTCGGAAAGGATTAATATTTCAGATCCCGGTAATGTTTTCTTTATTTGCACTATTAAATTCGAAGGTACGTTTGGCTCGATAGATTTGCGTGCAAGATGATATTACGGGTGAACGAGAATTTTGCTGGGTCGCGTATATTATTTCTTTATTAGTGAGACAAGTTATTGGTTCTTCAACGTACGTTACGGTTAAATTTGTCGTCTCCTTTTTATCCAAAACTGATTTTAAGGTATTAGAAGACTTATAGAATTTCCCTTTGATATACACGCCGTGCTTGGCAGGGGCTAAGATAATGTTTTGATTTCCCATTAGATGGGTATCCTATAATTACAGCTGGATACATATCAATGTTTTGTACAACAACAAATGTATCGGCAAACGTGCGTTTACCGACTTTGAATTGAACATGAGTTATGCCTATGACATTTAATTCATTATTTCCTATACCCGAGAATCTAACTCCGGATTTTTCAATTGGAAAGTTCGAAAACAACAAATGATGTGTCTTCAAATCCATGATATTACGTGGACTACCAGAGTCAAAAAATAACGTAAAGGATTTGTGTTCTAAATTTACAGCATAAAAGGTTGGTCGTAACTCATTTTGGCTTATTATCGTATGAATTCGTTGCAAATCTACGGGAGCATGCACTGTGTTTCATAGGAAAATCTATTGTCTCACAATTATCTGATAAAACATTAAATTGATTATTCAATACTATTGATGTTGACATGAATGACCTTGACCCAACATCACTCTCTTCCCCTCTGGAGTTAACTATGTGGTATTTGCTTTGCTCTGCACATTCTGAAATTAGTCTGACCTTGCGAGGTCTGGTTTGACGACCCAGGCTCAGCGATATTCGAAGAAGTATTTGTTTGCTTTGGACTCTGAACTGCATTGACATTTGGTTGTTTCTTCTTATTGTTAAAATGAGGATTTTTCTTTTTATTTCCATATGGAACTGACTGTGGAATTGGCTGTGTATTTCTGGGATTCTGTTGTGTCTTACGCGAGTAATATTGATTGTATGAATGTGTCGAACTATTATGAATTGAGTAGAATTTCGTTCTGCAGTCCGCGCTTAAGTGACCTTGATGTTTGCAATTATAACACGTCATTCCCGCTACTTGACTATTAACTACGTTCACTGTTTGTGGCTTTGTTTCATTCTTTGCAAAAACTTGAGTTAACACGGGATCGAGATCTGGACACTTAGACATGTGTTTTTTTATCTGTTTATATACATCCAATTCCGTACTTGCAGGCGTTAACTTTTTATCAAAACACCGCACTAAAGCTTCAGGCAACATAAGTGTCATGCAAGTTAAATACGTTAATCGTAAAAAATCTTTCACGGAGATGTTATCTCAAGTAACCCAAGTGGAATTACCTAAAATGTCCTGATATTCATTAAGCCTATCAGCTATGAGAGCTGCTCTCTCAATAACATTAAGCCGATTCATAGTGGCTTGATTAAGTGTATTTCTTAACGTTAATACTACATCCAAGGCTTCTTCACCCCCATAGACCGCGCGTAACCTAACTTTGAAATCATCCCAGGTAACTGCTTCTTGAAATGAAACACCTCTTAAATACGCACTCGCATCTCCCTTAGAAAAATCTATAAAACTTTTAGCTTCTTGTAATTGTACAAAAGGGTCTACGATTTGTTTGGCATTTAAATGGGCATCGACGGATGAAATCCATGACTCCACATTTTGTGGTAAGAACCCATTGACCCGACCCTGAAAAGGAAGGATTGCTGACCTGGCATTTACAAGCGTCACAATTGGAGGAGGATTAGTCTGGCCTACGCCACTAGGTCCAGGGTGGGGCTCACAGGGGGAGTCATGACTGCTGTATTTCTTTTCCTATCTCTTCGACCCCTTGCAATTCTATCAAAATATCTATATGAATACAGACGTCCACTGCGTAAACGCATATGTATAATAAAATTCCCCAAACAATGTTACTAATCCCAAGACATTTCCCGAGAATTTCTGAAAGAAAACCGAACACAAAGTTATTTCCTGTAAATTTCTGAAAGAAAAAGGAATTAAGCACTAAGAGAGAAAAAATTCTAGATGAGAATTCGGAGTTGAACACAGTTTCCTGTAACGAAAGGAAAATAAAAGATTAGCAAACCACTCACCCAGTAATAATCGACTAACGACTCGTGATAACTTCACTTCACTGCCCAAACTGGAATGAATTTAATAATTTGTACTTAGCTTATATATGGTTCTGTGTGATGTCGACACATCCTCTCTCTCTCTCTTGATGTTTTGTTAGCGATGTATCGTTCGAGTTTCCGTTGAATGTAGTGCTTCCTGGATATGTTTTGTAAACGTTGAACGTCAGTCCTTGGGTTTCCTAGGATGTTGATTGAAGATCCAGTTCATCAGTTTGTATGTATAATATTCATTTAAATGTTATAGATTTCGATGGACTATGTTACTTAGTCAAAATTGTAGATACATGTAGATAACGTTGAGTTCTTGAAGATCTTTCTCTGGTTTTCACAGCTTTATTTGATGTCTTGAAGATCTTCCTCTAATTCTTAGAGTTTATTATTATAATTACTTGAAGATCTTTCTCTGATCCGTAGAGTTAACCACTGCCACCATTTATTAGTGTGCTACTTTTATAAGCACACATTGAGTTATGTGTTGTTTAAGATGTCAAGTCTGGATAACGAAGTTCATCTTATTAGCTTTAAAAAGTATTTATTCTCTAAAAACAACAGAGTTAAACATCTCCATCATAGGAGTGGAGCTGGTTTGGTCGGATGACCAATTCAGGTGAGTATAGATATGAACTGATTAAATTATCGATATCACAGATATCGTATGCTTAGTTGTCGTAGCATTCAAACACAATATGGAAACTGTTACATTCTTTCTCGGAAGACACCTGCATCCGGTGACGACACAATCTTTCACACACTGATGCATTGGTGTTGACGTTTTCAGAAAAATGTTACATTGCCGAGGCTGCATAGTGCATCCTGTTTATGATTTCACATGACTACAGCAAATCTCACGCTAGCATCTTCATCCAAAATAACATATTACGTCATGTGTTTTAAACATGTAATAACAACTATTTCATTTATTACATATGTATATATATATATATATATACATATATATATATATATACATATATATATGTATATTTATATATATGTATATATATGTATGTATATATATATATATATATATATATAGTTTCATCTACTGAGCTACAAATTCATCAAGAGCTCATTCTTATGGTGTCGGTGAAACTTAGGCATCTAGCACTCAACTCTCCCCCAAAAAATATTTTACCCACATCTTCGTAGACCTTGGTTTTAGTCACATTATTATCATCATCATTATTATTATTATTATTATTATTATTATTATTATTATTATTATTATTATTGTGAGAGGTTCTATGTTAATGAGCTGCATCTGTTGTTGAGTATGAAGCGGTCAAGGTTATTAAAAAGGGATTCGTCCTTGATTTAGCAGTTTATATATATACATACATATATATATATATATATATATATAAATATATATATATATGTATATATATATATATATATATATACATTGAGCCATAGATATTTCTTAATATCAAATTCACTCGTCCTTCGGAACAATTGCTCAAACCAAAATTCTTTTCATGATAAAGTGTTTTTTTCCCGTGCAAGGATTCGAACATATCCTTCAGAAAAGAAACCAAAGCAAGCCGACATTTTAACCATTGAGTTGTCAAGATAGATAAGAGATAGAAGATAAGCTGTGCTTATTGTTGTTGAACTCCGCCAATTATACTTAATATCAACTTTCCATGTTAGCTTTAAAAAACACACAGAATTACAAGGAGAGTTTTTTCCCAGTGAAATAGAAAATAAAAATTGTACAAATAAAACTTCAGTAAACAATATACTCAGAAGAAAAATAGAATACATTTAGAAATATTATAAGGATGAGATTTATTTTTATTTATTTATTATTCATCAAATTACTAAGAGGGTAGTTGAACGTAATGAACGTTTCCAGCATAATAAAGGAATCCAGAGAGACACTGGTGCGACTCTCCAGACGAGAGAAACTGACGGGGATATTAGACAGGACTCTGCCGAGTAACTGAAACAGAGGGACACGAAGGAATAGGCGAAAGGGAGGCGAAAGGGAGGTGAAAGGAAAATGAGGAGGATGAAGAGGACCCAGATAGGACTGAGGAAAAATAATGGGATTCTATGGAGATCGAAATGTGAACTTGGAGAATGTCGACTGAAGGGGGAAAACCTTATTTCATTCAAGTAAACGGACACGATAGACCACTTGTTCGGTCTCGGACGTCTGTGGAGGGTCAAGTTTCTTTTTTTATTAGTTTTTCTTTGTAGCTTTGCAAAACTGGTGACTAACAACAAAACTATCAAGTGAATCTAGGAAAACATGACCTAGGGGTATTTGTCAATCTATCTACCAAGACACTTCTCCCAATTTTAGGGGAAGCCGATATAAGAAGTGAACAAAGGGGGATTTTTATTCTCTTCCCTCCTCCCAGCCTGACGAGGGATTCAGCCCACAACTCCACCCTCCTCTGTTATCCACCATAAATGAAACTTCATATGCTGAATCCCCTACTGCTGCTACCCTCAGCGGTCACCAAAGCGACCGGAAGAAGCAGCAGTGCCTATCAGAAGGGATATTTGTACTTTACGAAACTGATCACTAACAACAAAAACAACAGGCGAATCAAGGCCAACATGACCTCGGGTAGACATCGGAATTTCCAAGCGTCACTGACGAAATGTATATTTTGGTGAGGGTGAAAGTATAGGCGGGGAGGGTCATTTGACTTTCAAATACGCCCAGTTTCGCCCCAAATGAATAATGAAAAACTACATGGCACAACGAGTTATAAATTAAAAACTGGCAGTGTGGCCTGATGACTATATTCGTCTGTCAGTTTGTGTGTTTTGCTTCTGTTTTGTTTTGCTTTGTGTGATTCCGGTTCACGACAGGACACGACATTACTTTTTGGATATATCAATGTATATCCAATGACAGATTTTTCTTTAAACAACTAAAGATCAAGTGAGTAAATAAACAAATAAAAAAAATATGCTTACCGAAGCATTTACCAACATTTATAATTCCCTTAGGAAACAAAGTTTCTTCGTAAATGGGCAAATGAATATTTATTTACATAATAAAATACACTTTGACCTGCTTTTACTCCACCAGGCCTTGTAAAATACACTTAAAGCGATAACTTTGTTATATCTTCTTACCTGCGAAGGAATAAACTTGCATCAGTGATGGTTGAAAACACCTGAAAGGAAAGAGAAAAACAATAATTATTGTTATAAATGTTATTACTAATTTTACTGTTCATATCATTGCTATCATATTATTGGTGTTGTTAATGCTGATTTTAGCATTACCAAGACAGAAATATTAATATAAATCTTTAATGATTTTTATATGATGATAAACAGACAAAAACAGAAATATAGAAATATACGAAAATCTCGGTTCTGGGTTAAGTCATTAATATAAAAAAAAATGGATTTTGTTTTTGACAAGATGAGAGAGAGAGAGAGAGAGAGAGAGAGAGGAGAGAGAGAGAGAGAGAGAGGTCATAAAAGTACCGCTTCTTGATCTCTAGTTGTCTGCGTTGATTGCAGCTAATTTCCTTTGTCTGTTTTTACAATAAAGACATTTTGATGTTTTGAGTCGACCCAGCTGGATCACAAAAAAGTCTCTCTCTCTCTCTCTCTCTCTCTCTCTCTCTCTCTCTCTTCTGTTAGATATACGTGTTTTGCTTTAAAGTTCTGCAGATGTTTATCCACACTGTATATCATTCACGTAATTTTAGATGCTGAATAATGAAGAAATTAGATAAAGTTTTCACAAAAGAAGGAAAATAAATCCTGTTTCGTGGGATGTAAAAAAATATAATAAAATGTGCAAATCCAATGCTATATGATATCTTATGTTTACCTCGTTCAATATGTTCAATGAATATTCACTTCCGTTATTTATACCAATCAATTATTCACTCATTCGTTATTTACTCGAAGTAAAAAGAGTTTCATTACTCTGTGAGTAAAATTGTGGCCAGGAAGTTGTTCACAAACAAACAAACGGACAAGCAGGGGCAAAAACATAACCTCCTCCCAATTCCTTCGTTGAGATAATAATTGTATTATTTTGCATCTTTCAACCAATCTGACCTTTTTTTTATCTTATATATCGTTGTTTACACATATTACTGATAAATACTCCATGCATTCTTTACTTCATTCGACTGTAATCAAACACTCATATATGATTAATTGTTCTTCTGTATAAGAAAATAGAAGAAGTAAGATCTCATCTTCTGGAGGTCCTCTCTACTTAATATCGTCTTCATATTTGCCCTTCTTATCATCATCTACTTGAAGCAAAAGAGTAATGGTCAGGAGACGTTGCTTCTCCCCCTCCCCCTCCCTCTTCAACTCCCCCCTCTCCAACCGCCCCCCCCCCCGCCAGTGTCTCCCCTCCAGTATCTTTAAAGGTGTCACTTCCACTTAATAGGATTGGATCCCCTCTAACAAGGTTCCGGGGGAGAGGAAATCCTCCTGGATTGTGGTTGAGGACGTTCAAGGGGATCCGAGGCCGCATTCTTCCACCGTCGAAGACTA
>NC_090744.1:99296023-99301023 GCF_036898095.1 Palaemon carinicauda
AAATGATAACGATTTTTACACCTATAAACATCTCTAACGAGTTTCAGCTAAAGACAAGAAGTCAAATACAAATGAGGAAAGGGTTTTTAGTCCATCCTTTACTCAAAAGTGGTTTGATATTAGCAACCAGAGATCTTTTCTTAAAGTTCTCCATTACAAACGTGCAAACTTAACTTACTCTAGAAAAGCATTCTGAGAATTACAAACGTGCAAACTTAACTTACTCTAGAAAAGCATTCTGAGAATGCAGACCTCCGCCACTGAAGCTTAATTCTCGAAACCAGCTATCCTTACCCAGAATCAATTTAAACCTTATGAAGTCTGTGTCCGAACTTGGGGTTAAGGTTAGGGTTAATTCAGTGGCCAGAAAGTTGTTCACGAACGAACAAACAACTCGACAAACGGAAAAACAGGGTAGAAAACATAACCTCCTCCCAACTTCGTTGCCGGAGGTGATAATCGCGGGATAGCTGATGTGATCTGTTATTCAATTTAGGTCAATGGCATTTTAGTTTCATTGCCCCTGTTGATCACAGTGCATATGTGTGTATATATATATATATATATATATATATATATATATATATATATATATATATATATATATATATATATATATTTATATATATACATATATATACATACATATATATATATATATATAATGTATATATACACACACACACACATATATATATATATATATATATATATATATATATATATATATATATATATATATATATATATATATACACACACATCTATGCATACACATACACATACACACATATACTGTATATTGCTCCAGGAATCGAGGATAATTTTTACCCCATTGCGAAGCTACGACCAAGAAACAATATGAGGCTACCTTTCATAGGGTTCCTCGTTGGGCAAGGCGTTTAAAACAGCAAGCCTCCTTTAGTCTTGCGGAAGAGTTTTCAATCCAAGGCTAAAGTGCCTTCACAAGAAAGAAGTGGTTAATCTTTATAAGGTTAGGAGAGTGGGCCAACTCTTTTCGGTCGGATGAGGGGGTTCCAACTAAAAATTGGTAGCCGGGGGGAGGGGGGGGGGAGTCGCATCCAGAACCTCAGGAGGAAATTCGTTAGATTTGAGGAGGGAAAATTACAATTTTCTTTTCATGAAGTTACCATGGTGGCTGCACGCCATGAGTAATAATACTCGGTGATGTTCTTTCAAGCACGAGCATGGCTGTCTCTCATATTAGAGCATACATAATATAATAGTATATTAAAAATTTGATTATGTTTTGCGTAGCATTGAAAAAAGAAATCGTATTCTGAATCATTAGAAAGGACACCTAGATCGCTAAAAAGTTCTAGAAACAGCACAACATCCAGTTGCGTCACAGCACAGGTGGGTCTACCTGACCACAATATCGGGTCATTTGGCCAACTAAATCCCATAATCGGTATATTGCATCAATATCAATTTGCATCAACATGCCCAGCTTACTTTTGAAAAGTAATTTCGAGTCGGAGAAGGTTGATCGTAGGGCTACGTAAGCGCTTTACTAACGCCATCTGTTAGCCATGTGGAAAAAAAACACAGATCGAAATGACACCCAAGTGTAATGTGTTTCCTGTCTTGCTTGTACTGTCTTTGCTTCAAAGGAAGGACCCTCGATGGAGATAAGGTCTGTTCTTACTTCAAAGGAAGGACTCTCGATGGAGATAAGGTCAGGTCAGGTCGGTAGAAACACTTAATTTTTGATGACCTTTCTCGCTGTGTGCATCTTCGGCAGCACCCGGAAGGAAGGAGGAGGCCTTGCTGAAATCTTCATAGCAGATCATTAATTCAGTCGCTTAATGCGTTCTCTCTCTCTCTCTCTCTCTCTCTCTCTCTCTCTCTCTCTCTCTCTCTCTCTCTCTCTCTCTCTCTCTCTCTCTCAAGTGTCTGATAGTTGCTAATATATTCATTATGAAACCCTTTAGCAGACCTAGTCTTTGCTACAAACTCATAGCAGATTTTATGAAGAATTTAAATTAAAGAGGGCAACATGTTTCAGTATAGATAGTCAAGTAGTTGCAGGGAAAACTATGATAATAATACCTATAGCGAAAAGCATAAGGAGCACTACAAGCACTATCACTTTGGGTAGTTTACATTATTATTCCGATTCTTTATCATTTTTCCAATTTGGAAATGATAATCGTTTCAACTTATCAAACGAACCTCTCTTTCTTGTTTCTTGGAAGGATTCGCCTGAAGAAAATAGGAATTTTTAATTGAGTGCAATACTTATTTGACATCAGATCATACAATTATCTTATACTTTCTATTATCATCATCTCCTCCTACGCCTATTGACGCAAAGGGCTTCGGTTAGATTTCACCAGTCGTCTCTATCTTAAGCTTTTAATGCAATACTTTCTATCATAGTGAACAATAAAATCGTTGACGTGAAATCGTACAGAATTCGAGTGTCAATTGTTTTTGCTGTCAATTTTGAATCAGTTCTTTACTCAGTATTTAAAAAAAAAATGATTTTAAAAATTCCATTGATCAGATAAAATATGAAATTAGATCATCTAAATTACATACCAATTGATATGTTTGTATTATAACCCATAACTTCAAAGATAGTTTTATCTACATTGTATTTGGATTTATATTGTTAAATATTAAATAATATAAATGTTATGCGATTGAAGGTTATCTTTTACGAAGGATGAGAAAACTCTCATCAAAGCAAATGACGTTTTCTCTTGTTTCAGGGTTTTTAATAATTCTTTTATAAAACACACAAATACACACACACACACGCATATATACATATATATATATATATATATATATATATATATATATATATATATATATATATATATATATATATATATATATATATCCGCGTAGTAGGTTGGCCAGGTCACCAGCCATCCGGTGAGACACTGCCGATAGAGAGTTATGGGGTCCTTTGACTGGCCAGACAGTACTGCATTGGATCCTTCTCTCTGGTTACGGTTCATTTTCCCTTTATCAATACATACACCGAATAATCTGGCCTATTCTTTACATATTCTCCTCTGTACTCATACATCTGACAACACTGAGATTACCAAACAATTCTTCTCTCAAGGGGTTAACTACTGCACTGCAATTGTTCAGTGGCCACTTTCCTCATGGTAAGGGTAGAAGAGACTCTTTAGCTATGGTAAGCAGCTCTTCTAGGAGGAGGACACTCCAGAATCAAACCCTTGTTCTCTAGTCTTGGGTAGTGCCATGGCCTCTGCACCATGGTCTTCCACTGTCTTGGATTATAGTTCTCTTGTTTGAGGGTGCACTCGGGCACACTTTTATATCTTATTTCTCTTCCTCTTTATTTTTTCTTGTTTCCTTTCCTCACCGGGCTATTTTCCCTGTTGGAGCCCCTTGGCTTATAGCATCCTGCTTTTACAACTAGGGTTGTAGCTTGGCAATTATAATTAATAACTATAATGATAATGTATATATATATATATATATATATATATATATATATATATATATATAATTTATATATATATATATATATATATATATATATATATATATATATATATGTGTGTGTGTGTGTGTGTGTGTGTGTGTTAAGTGAAGGGATCAGAAATGAAGAGTTGTGGGAGTTGATATATGCAGATGATTTGGTGAATGCCCCTGAAAATGAGGAAGAATTACAGTGAAGGGTGTTAGAGTAGCAAGAGACTTTGGAAAGGAGAGGTTTGAGGGTGAATATGGATAAGACTGAAACCATTGATAGCAGTAAGGAAGGTAGGGACAGGATAGCCATACATGGAAGTAGAGGACCAGTTATAAAACAGGTAGAACAATTTCGATAATGGGATCTACTAAAAATCAAGAGGGAGAATGTGAAGCTGAAGTTGAGAATAGGATAAAAGCAGCATGGGGAAAGTGGAGAGAGATAGCAGGAGTGGCATGTGATAGGAAAATGCCAATCAAGGTAAAATTTAATAGCTATAGCAGAGTAATAAGACCAGTGTAATGTATGGATCAGAAACTTGGGCTTTAAGACGAAAAGAGGAAGAAACGCTTGAGAGAACATAGAATAGAATGCTCTGGCGGATTATGGGAATATCACTGTTTGAAAGATTGGAAAATTATGAAGTAGGAAGAATGACAGGTGTAGTGAAGATTACAGAGATGATAAGAGTGTCACAACTGAGATGGTGTGGGCACGTGTTAAGGATGGATGGTGGGGAGAGAGTGAGGAGGGTTTGGGAGGAACCTGTTAAGGGAAGAAGATCAAGAGGGAGGCAGAGAATTAAATGACGAGATAAGATGAAGAATGATATGGAGAGAAGAGGTTTGGTGGAAGGCATTGGAGAGGGCGCATCAGGCAACCGACCCTTTAATGTAGGGATAACGGTGGAAAAGAAGATATATATATATATATATATATATATATATATATATATATATATATATATATATATATATATATATATATATATATATATATATATATATATATATACATATATAGACCCCATTCTTTTCAACTGATAAGAATTTCTTTTCATATATATAACAATCTCCTTCATGTGGATATGTCGGTTATTTGGTATATATAATTCGTTTTGTCCTGAGATAATAACACACACACACACACATTCTCTCTCTCTCTCTCTCTCTCTCTCTCTCTCTCTCTCTCTCTCTCTCTCTCTCTCTCTCTCTCTCTCTCTCATTGCCTCCTTAATTCATATGAAATAGGAGATTTATATTAATGAATTCTGAGTGATTGATTGATTTTGAGTTTTCTGGCATTACATGAATTCTGTATAATTGCTTCAGCACTGGGGCCGGGGATGCCATTCAGCTGCATCATGGGGTAAAGGTTAAAAGAAGCTGGACAGTAAAGTGGGAGAAAGGATGCGAAAGGGAGAAAAGTGAAGTCTAAAAAGTGGGAGTTTTTTATTTATTTATTTAGATTCCTAATATTCATTTACTTTTTGCTATTCCTCCTAAGTCTTTTTCTT
>NC_090744.1:99306023-99311023 GCF_036898095.1 Palaemon carinicauda
CTGGGTTGAATCTGTGTGTGTGTGTGTGCATATTTATCTAAACATTTAGCGGTTATTTTTGACGGGTTGCGTACACTAGTACCCTATATATATATATATATATATATATATATATATATATATATATATATATATATATATATATATATATATATATATATTCTTATATAAGTACAATATATACATACACTATATATACGTGTATACAACAAAAACAACAATAATTACAACAACAACAACAACAACAAATGCAGCCGTTTCTAGTCCACTGCAGTGCAAGGGCAATAATAATAAGGGATAAGTTTTGATGTATAATTTAGAAATTATATATTTTTCAATTAATAAGTGATCTGTCGATTCGGATTACAAATCTTTAAACTCATTTAATCATGTTTGTTTTTATGCAATAGTTCTTCGTCCGACGATCATGAACATCCACTCAGTTTTCTCTGATGCTAATCTGCATGACGTGCTTCCAGTAAATGATTTAACATATCAAGTAGTTGTTGACGTTATCAAAAAGATTTTGTAAACAATAAAAGATATTAAAAGTTATGTCAAGTTCAGCATACGTGACCTGGAGGCATAGATCGAACACTAGACTCATATACCTTTCACGTATTTGCACAAGGAATTAGTCTATTGCAATTCGTGAAAAATATTTGCCACTGCATGTTTCCCCTGACTATCTTTTTTTATCAATTTTTCAATTCTCTTGGATGGAATCAAGAACACTTCCATTCATTCTATAGTGACATAGGCCTATTTTTTTCCTTATGCTGAGAGTTGAGGAAGGAGGTTGAATAAGGGGGTTTGAGAAACTTTAGTTTCCATATGAAATCTGATTTTATTTCTTTCGGTCTAGAGAGAGAGAGAGAGAGAGAGAGAGAGAGAGAGAGAGAGAGAGAGAGAGAGAGAGAG
The DNA here is from genome assembly GCF_036898095.1 of Palaemon carinicauda. Classification (NCBI taxonomy): domain Eukaryota; kingdom Metazoa; phylum Arthropoda; class Malacostraca; order Decapoda; family Palaemonidae; genus Palaemon; species Palaemon carinicauda. The sequence continues at coordinate 99,306,945 of NC_090744.1, forward strand.
AGAGAGAGAGAGAGAGAGAGAGAGAGAGAGAGAGAGAGAGTTAATTGAATTATAAAGCGCCCCTGTTACTTTTTAAGATGCATAAATAGTCGAAGGGATAAAAATAGAAAAGAATTATATTAAAAGCCCCCGTGCTACCCATTAGGATGAATAAATAGTCCAAGGGATAAAAATAGAAAAGAATTATATTTATATCAACCGAAACATTCCCTTAAAAAGCTCTCCTTAGACTCGACTAAACCTCACGCGAAGAACAACAAATTTAAACCCTAAAAATTGAATCAGTTTAACATTTGAACCCGAAATCCTGCAGTCTGAACCTTTCACAATAATGTCGAGGAGCAAAAAAAAAAGGCAAACCCTTCTCTTAACATAGCCCCGGTTAAAAAAAAAAGGAATTAAAAAAAAAAAAAATAGAGGGAAAAACTCAGAAAGTGCATCACAAATATCGTTTATCCAATTAGAATAAGTGACCCAGTTTGCAAATGTTACCTGAGGATCTTTTTTTCGGGGGGCGCCGCGCCGGAAATAGCCCGAAATAACAAACGCCCCGATGGAGAGTCCCCCGGAAAACTATTTGAATAAGGAAAGTCGGCGAAAGCAATTCCGTGTATTCTGAATATTAATAATGCATATTTTTTTAGGGGGCGAGGAGGTGGTGGTAGTGGGGGGGGGGGGGCTACGCTCCCCGTGGTGTGATGGGAGTACTTGGAACGAAGGGCAGATCAGATTTAAGCAACCGAGTGTTGAGAGGGTGTGCAATATTTGGGGGGGGGGGATACTGGATCCTGCTTTTTTGGTGGGGGGGGAGGGCTATATATTTGAAAAAAATGGAACTCATAGGGTTGTGGTGGCGTATTGGAAACGTCCCTGTCTAGTGATCTACCGGACTGGGGTTCGAGCCCCGCTCAAGCCCTATAGTTTCTTGTAGTTCCTGGAACCTCACCATCCTTGTGAGATATGGATGGGGGTGGGTTGGGGGATCCTCTATATCTACCTGCTGAGTAACCAGCAGCCATTGCCTGGCCCTCCTTGGTCCTAGCTTATGTAGAGAGGTGGCTTGGGGGCTGATCATATGCATAGGTGATCCCTCTCTAGGGCATTGTCCTGCGAGCTAGAACGTTGTCACTGTCCCCTGCCACTGCCATTCATGAGCGACCTTTAAACATGCTGTCTCCGACAAACAGCAATCAATTTCAAAGGGTATCCATCTTTATTTCGATACATTTAATTAAATTTGGATTTATGAATTTGGGCAAAATGGCCAGACACTGAGATTTTGGAGGCCATTCATTACTCATGTGAGAGAGAGAGAGAGAGAGAGAGAGAGAGAGAGAGAGAGAGAGAGAGAGAGAGAGAGAGAGAGAGAGAGAGATGGCTCAGTTGAAATCTGAAGGGGAACTTTAGTGTAAAAGTTAAAGAGGTTGAACGGCAAGACGCAAGAAAGAAAGCGAGAACGTCGGTCTAGAAGGCTAAAAAGTGAATGCAGCTAGGAGCCAAAGAGATGCTTCAAAGTACATAAATTAATGCTACAGTACACCAAGAGAGTATCAGTCACTAGGCTCACTTAAGAGTCCAAGGTTTGCTTCCAACGTGAGGTAGAAAAGAATCCAAAATACACACGTCGTTGCATGAGCGAGACAACACTAATGTAAGGAAAGTCGTCACACAAATCCAAGATACATGCAATCCATTCTCTGTTAATGAATCATCAAACTTCTTCAATATCAATACTGATAGGGCTGCCTCAGAAAATGCAATAATTTATGTTCTTGGAATTAAAGACAGAAAAAAAGAGCCATTTGTTGCTGGAAGCCTTCAGGATCCTGAGAGATTTTGTGAGACCCATAAAAAAGGAACGACTTACAGCCTTTAAAAATGGGAATGTAAGATACAAGCATTTTCATGATGTCAGAATCATTGTTATGTCATCTGTACGCTGTAAACCCTTTAAAATTCAAGCTGTCAACCATTAGTGCCATCTTCATGTGTTAGTGATAGTCATTTCTACGTAACGTTAATGCTTCCTGCAGCAGAAAAAGCAGTCAGAGGACCGTCAAAACACTACGTAATTGCATAGTTCTTTCAATTACTGTCATGATTTTTAATTATACCAGATGATGACTTTTCCTTTTTCTGGTATATCTCTAATGTAAAAATATCAAGCTCCTTAAACTCAAACTAGTTGACTACCTTTACAGAATTTTTAAATAGGCGCCCCTCTCTGAAAACTAATTTCATAGGTATTTCTTAGTTTTCTATAACTTTCTTCTTTATTGAAAGACGAATATAACCCATTTTTTTTCAGTTATTTAATCCTCTACTCGGGTGTGAACGGTAAAGTTCTAATTTTTGAAACCCATTAAGGTTTAAGGGTTACTCATGAGTGGTAGAGGAAAGAGAGAGCGACTATGTAAACATACATTATGATCAGCATTTTTGTTAGGACCAGGGAAGGCCAGGTTATGGGTGTCTAACCATCTATCTCACCCTCCCTAGTTCACAAGGACGGTTAGGTTGCAGATACCAATGGAAACTATCTGTCTTGAGCGGGGCTTGAACTCCCGACCCACAGAATGCAACATGGTGACGTTTTCAACAGGTTGCCGCCTCCCGAAGGTATACATGCAGTATAATGTATTGTGTAGTGTATATGTCGAAACGAGAACGTGTACATTAATATAAACACAGACTCAGACAAACACATAAATGTGTATATGCACGGAGTAAAAAAATCCATGTTTGAAAATCTCTCAGAATCAATGTTTATGCGATGAGTTCGAGAATATATTTAAGCGCTTTTGAATAAAAAAAATTACGTTCTCGAGTCAAAGTGCCGTTTCACCCAGAACACAGGGGGAAAAAAGGAGGAATTCCTTAGAAATTGGGCCACAAATACTCTTTACCCAATTAGAATAAGTGGCCGAATTTGCCGTCGTTATCCGGCTCTTTTTACGACGAAAATAGCCGACGATATCAGACACTCGGTTGTGAGTGGCTCGAAAATTATGAGAAATTGACCGGAATGTTATTTTCGAAAAGCAATTTCTGATGGTCAGGAATTAAAAATTCATATTTCCTTTCGATGAAAAAGCGCTTCAATCAGATGCCAGACTTTATAACGAGCGAGATGAGAAGCAAGCAACCAAATGTTGAGAGATTATTCAATTTGAAAAAGTCTTTTATGGACTGATGCCTTAACCCGGATGCTGAAATGGGGTTAATTCTGCACAGTACGATTTCATTGCGACCTTTGCAATGCATAAGTGTTGATACGTATATAATTACTTTAAAAAAAGACCAACACTTTTTTGGAGTAGTTTTATTACTAAAGTAAATTGCAGCAAAGGATTGAAGCTTTCAATATAATTCAAGGGGCAGTTTATTCCTTATTGGGGTTAAACTAGGGTAAACATTTTTACTTTTGTTGCGTGTATATGTTTAAAAAAGAAAAGGTTTAGATTATCTATAAATTTTTATAGATGTGTAGAAATTAGGCCAATATATCCTGGGCTGGGACAGGCAGGCGATTTACCCTACTATTTTCCCCGTTGGAGCCCCTGGGCTTATAACATTCAGATTTCCAACTAGGGTTGTAGCTCAGCAAGTAATAATAATAATAATAATAATAATAATAATAATAATAATAATAATAATAATAATAATAATAATACTGCAGTGCTATAATACTGTTCCAAGTCATACTTCAAATCTGACAAGTCTTGGCATTAGCTCTGACTCTATGCTTTCCTTTATCCCTGCATAGCTATCCCGTCCCTTCTTTCCTTACTGCTCACCGTAGCTTCCGTCTTATACATATTTACCCCCAAACCACTTCTCTCCAAGGTTTTTTGCCACTCTAAAACCCTTCTCTGCATGTCTTCCTCACTTTTTTTCAGCGGTATTCAACAAACCTCTATATATAGCAACTCCCACAACTCTTCATTTCTGATCTCTTCACTTAATACTAATACATCCATGACGTACTCTAATAAAAACGGGCTTAATGCTGACCCCTTGTGTATTCCAACACTAACTTCATAGTTTTGTGTTTCCCCAACTGCTGTTATTACTTTTGT
>NC_090744.1:99316023-99318523 GCF_036898095.1 Palaemon carinicauda
AAATATACGTGTGGGAATAATATATTTACTGCGTCTAAATCTATGTAAAAGGGAATATATTTACTATGCCCAAACACTGACAAATCTATGTGAGGGGATATACTTACTGCGTTTAAACCTACGTAAGAAGAATATAATTACTACCTCCCAACAGTGATAAATCTATGTGAGGGGATGTTTTAACCACGTCTAAGTCTATGAAAGGGGGATATATTTACAACCTCCCAACAGTGATAAATCTATGTGAGGGTATGTTTTTACTACGTCTAAGTCTATAGAAGGGGAATATATTTACTACCTCCAAACAGTGATAAATCCAAGTGAGGGGATGTATTTACTGCATCTGAATCTAGGGAAGGGAAATATTTATGTGAAGATATGTATTTACTGCGTCTAAATCCATGTAGTAGGAATATATTTACTTCGCTCAAATAGTCATCTGAGTTTTCCCAGATCAGGTAAAATATACACTGAATAAAACTACCTATTAACAGGTGCATTCGGCTCCAAGGAGCCATAGAGGACTCCAGAGAGCCATGGCGGGCTCCAAAGCCGTCAACTACAACCAGATTAAAATTTGACTGACTGACCGATGGCAATATTTCCCCCAACCCTTTTCAGGTCTCCAGTACTATAGGGAATACGACAAATGGATTCTTTGTTGGATCTCGGGGAACTGATACCAATTTAGGACACAAATCTATTCGAGCCGGGAGCTGAAAGACGGATTTAAAAGCAATCCCAAGTTCCGACGGACGCTTCGAACGTGATGCTGGAATTCAGGCCGATTCCTGAGGTCAGTTATATTCCCTTCAATCTATCTCGAAAAATCCCCAAAATGGTTTCAAAATGTGAGGTCCCCTTTCTATGAAATATTGGGGAGGCTCTTCACCGAAGTATTACAAACTTTATTTATTAACATCTTAAAGTGACTTAGAATTAATTGATTATATATTTCCATTTCGTACAAACGTTAGATTCTATCAAACTCTTTAAGAGTATGGACATTATAGCTACATGAAAAACAGGCTAAGATTATGGTTTATAGTGAGTTTTAGAGTTTAAAGGTTTAAAGGTCACTCATTAATTGCAGAGGCAATGGACAGTGACATTGCCCTATCCAACAGAACAATGCCCTAGAGACTGGACATATATGATCAGCGCCCAAACCACACTCTCCACCCAAGATAGGACCAAGGAGGGCCAGGCAATGGCTGCCGATGACTCAGAAGATAAACCTTTAGGTCCCTTCAAACCCACCATCTTTAGCTCACAAGGAGGGTGAGGTTGCAGTGATCAAAGGAACTACCGAGTTTAAGCGGGAATCGAACTCCAGTCTGGCGTTCACAAGTTAGGGACGTTACCACATCGGCCACAATTAAACTAATTAGAAAGATATTTCGTTTACAAGATAAAAGATAAACGACAATCCAGAATGAAGACTTGAAACAAAACTATATATCGCTGATGGACATTGGAATTGAAATATAATATATGACAAGGTCACACATCTAGAGGTCATATAGAAAAAGGGAAGTCTGACCTTTATGGATCTTAAACCAACAACAACAAAAACAACAACAGCAGCAACTACAACAACAACAACACCCACTAATTCTTTCATAATTCTCATGAAGTGAATAAATGATAAACAAGGTTGTTAATTAATCTTTCAATAAAGAAACAGTTGTTTTTGCATCCCAGAACTGAAATTAATAAAAAAAAATCAGGTCAATCACAACCTCCGGAATTCAAATAAATAAATAACCAGGTCATTCAGAATCAAGGGAAATAGGAAGATCTGAATTCAACCACCAGGATGAATAATTCAGGAAGGGACCTCTCTCTCTCTCTCTCTCTCTCTCTCTCTCTCTCTCTCTCTCTCTCTCTCTCTCTCTCTCTTCTCCGTAGATAATTGTTTGTGTACTGTTCTCCCTTCTATATTCATTATTTCTAAAAAATATTCTCTCTCTCTCTCTCTCTCTCTCTCTCTCTCTCTCTCTCTCTCTCTCTCTCTCTCTCTCTCTCTCTCTCTCTCTCTCTCTCCTTCCTTCAATGATGAAAATGAACTGACAAACAATGAAACGTAACAATAAGGAATTAGGATTCAGAGAGACTGAAGAATGACACATCCAAAATAACAGCCTCCTCGACACCACTGAGATTTGGGGGAGGGGGGGGGGAGACAGTCAATCGTCTTCTGGACGGTGGAATAATCATCATTCACCACAAGGAATTTGATGATTACCCGAATAAGGAAATTCCCAGATATGGTGAAGGATATATGGAATTGGGACCATATATAGGAAGGAAGGCCATTGACTCTGAGATACAGCTGGGACTGGGAAACAGGTTTTGATTCAATCAAAATCAAATTAATTGACTTTACGCCTTATCGAACCTCTGCTGACTCTCATATACAGTATGTATGTTTGTATGTATGAGTGTATGTATATATATATATATTTGTATACATATACATACATATATGTATATATAT
>NC_090744.1:99335869-99348369 GCF_036898095.1 Palaemon carinicauda
GATATTTCCTTTGATCACTGCAACCTCACCATTCTTGTGAGCTAAAGATGGTGGGTTTGAAGGAGCCTAAAGGTTTATCTGCCTCGTCATCGGCAGCCATTGCATGGCCCTCCTTGGTCCTAGCTTGGGTGGAGAGGGGGTTTTGGGCTCTGATCATATGTATATATGGTCAATCTCTAGGGCATTGTTCTGCTGGATAGGGCAATGTCACTGTCCCTTGCCTCAGCAATTCATGAGTGACCTTTAAACTTTTAAACTCTAAAACTCACTATAAACCATAATCTTAGCCTGTTTATTCTTGTAGTTCTTATGTCCCTACTCTTAAAGAGTTTGATAGTATCTAACGTTTTTACAATATAGAAATACATAATCAATTATTTATAAATCACTTTAAGATGTTAATAAATAAAGTTTGTAATACTTTAGTGAAGAGCATCCCCAGTATTTCACAGAAAGAGGACCTCACATTTCAAAACCCTTTTGGAGATTTTTCCGAGATAGATTGAAGGGAATACAACTGACCTCAGGAATCGGCCTGAATTCCAGCATCACGTTCGAAGCGTCCGTCGGAACTTGGGATTGCTTTTAAATCCGTCTTTCAGCTCCCAACTCGAATAGATTTGTGTCCTAAATTGGTATCAGTTCCCCGAGATCCAACAAAGAATCCATTTGTCGTATTCCCTATACTGTAGACCTGAAAAGGGATGGGGGAAATATTGCCATCGGTCAGTCAGTCAAATTTGAATCTGGTTGTATTTGACGGCTTTGGAGTCCGCCATGGCTCTCTGGAGCCCGCCATGACTCTCTGGAGCCCGCCATGGCTCTCTGGAATCCTCTATGGCTCCCTGGAGCCGAATGCACCTGTTAATAGGTAGTTTTATTCAGTGTATCTTTTACATGATCTGGAAAAACTCAGATGACTATTTGAGCGTAGTAAATATATTCCTACTACATGGATTTAGACGCAGTAAATACACATCTTCACATAAATATTTACCTTCCCTAAATTTAGATGCAGTAAATACATCCCCTCACTTAGATTTATCACTGCTTGGAGGTAGTAAATATATTCCCCTTCCATAGACTTAGACGCAGTAAAAACATCCCTAACATAAATTTATCACTGTTGGGAGGTAGGAAATATATTTCCTTCCATAAATTTAGACGCAGTAAAAACATCCCCTCACATAGATTTATCACTGTTGGGAGGTAGTAATTATATTCTTCTTACATAGGTTTAGTCGCAGTAAGTATATCCCCTCACATAGATTTTTCATTGTTCGGGCATAGTAAATATATTCCCTTTACATAGATTTAGACTCGGTAAATATATTCCCACGAGTAGATTTGTATCAGTCGTCACATACGTACCTTTGTAGTTCATTACACGCAATATTATTTTCGCGAAATCAGCCATGACGTTATTCACATTCAAGGGAAGATGTAAAATATGCGAATTATCAAATAAAATGCAAAGAGCAATTGAATGCAAATATTGATTTTTTTTAAAAGAATCCCTCATAAATAATTGATAATTTCCATAGAAAATAGAATATCTTGGTTTCGTTTGTATACAGACAGAGGAAAAGTGGAAGGAAGAGAGGGAATGAAGAAAGGAGGGATACATCTCAAGGAAGAACGTACGAGGAAGATACGGTGAAAGATAAGAGAAGGAAATAAAAAAAAATGAAGAAATGCGTAGACATTGGGAAGATACTGACTGAGCGAGAAAGAGTATGAAAAAGGTTAAATACACAGCGCGGAAAGGTAAGAAAAATCAAAGAAAAGTACAAAACAGGATGAGGATGAGAAAAATTAGAAAAGGCCAGATAATACAACTAAGGAAGAGAATGTGATATTCCCTTTCTATTCCCTGGTCTAAACAGATGAAAATAATTTCGCTTGTTAATGCAAATCCAGCCAGTTAGTCCGAATGGCCCATAAAAAAAAAGTTGTCCATAATTTTTGTTTCTGGCAACTTCTGGCAATTCATTTCGAGGGAGGAGTCCTCGGGTCACTGGGTCAGGAATAATGCGATGCACGGGAGTGGAAGCTTCGTTTAAAAGTCCTTTTATAAAGTAGTGCCTTCAAGTGAAAGAGGATTTGGCACTATGGTTTTCGTTGGGGAGCGGGAGGACCAGGAAAATATTATATGCAGCACACACACACCAATATATATATGTATATATATATATATATATATATATATATATATATATATATATATATATATATATGTATGTGTGTTTGTGTATATAGGCATTTGTATATGTATATATGTATGTATATATACAGGTATCTGTATGTACTGTGTATATATATGTGTGTGTGCATTATGTATATATGTATATATATGTTTGTATATATATATGTATATATATACATATATATATATATATATATATATATATATATATATATATATATATATATATATATATATATTTACGGGTATCTATGTGTGTGGATTATATATATATATATATATATATATATATATATATATATATATATATATATATATATATATATATATATATATATATACTGTATATATATATGGGTATCTATGTGTGGATTATATATATATTATATATATATAAATATATATATATATATATATATATATATATATATATATATATAGACATACATATATATATATATACATATATATAGACCTACATATATATATATATATATATATATATATATATATATATATACATATCTATATATATATGCATATATTGCATATATATATATATATGTGTGTGTGGCTTTTATATATATATATATATATATATATATATATATATATATATTATATATATATATATATATATACATGTATGTATATTTTTGTATGTGTATTTTTTCTTCTATCAACATTTTTTTTTTTTGTGGTTAGCATGGTAGCCTTCTTTTTTAAGGACTTTGCTTTGGCAGCGAGGCGTCCTAGGGCGGTTAGGTCGATAGTTCGAGACGAGTGAGGTGTCTGTTATTTTTTTGTGTGTATATATATATATATATATATATATATATATATATATATATATGTATATATATATATGATGTATGCTTATGTGTGTATGTATGCATTTATGTATAGGGATTATTAGGAACTCAGTTATTTTGTTGAATATGTAAATTTTTTTTTTAATTGGAACTGAGTATGTCTATTAGTGACGTACTTTACTGAGGGAATATTATTTTGATATATTATTAGAGAGAGAGAGAGAGAGAGAGAGAGGAGAGAGAGAGAGAGAGAGGAGAGAGAGAGAGGAGAGAGAGAGAGAGAGAGAGATTATTCAGTTTTTAAGAGGTATCCTCTTGTTTCTAGTGCTTCCATATTGAAAGAATTCTTTTTTATTCAGGTTATAAACATTTTTATTAGAAAATTAACTATTATTAGCTAAATATGTATAAAAGAAATTCTTCAATACAAATTCTCTTCATTAATTCACATCTTTATAGTCTTCAAAGGTGAAAATTCTTTTTAACTAAACGGTCATGACTGATAAGAAAAAGAAAATGAGAGATATTTTCAGCGTCAGAAGAAAAAAAAACCATTTTGTATCGTCCTTATTACCCGCTTGCAAGTGCTTTGATCATCGCTTGTCTTCTTCTTCTTCTTCTTCTTCTTCTATCCTTCAGAAGGCTTTTCCTTTGCAAGCAGTGAGGAACAACATGTCAGTTCACAACCATGGTTTAAGACAAACAAACCCGTCTTTACTGAGGTACGAGTTCACTGGAGAACAAGAGTGGCTAGATTTGGCAGTTTATTTTACGTACAGCACATAGGCAGCAGGTAGAATACTGTTCGTACGCAAACATAAAGCCAGGCAAAATTTTGAGTGAAAAGTTTGATATTTTGCTTACTGATATGATACCTTTAGAAGAATAGATTTTGTACTTTATACTTTGGACCAAAAACTGCATTTAATCTACATCCTGGATAAGATTGCAAGAATTCTGATACATTCACACACACACACACACACACATATATATATATATATATGTATATATATATATATATATATATATATATATATATATATATATATATATATATATATATATATATATATATATATATTGTACCACTATATAAGGGTAAGGGAGATGTGCATGAGTGTTGTAATTCAAGAGGTATTAGTTTGTTGAGTGTAGTTGGAAAATTGTATGGTAGAGTAATGATTAATAGGATTAAGGATAAAACAGAGAATGCAATCTTGGAAGTACAGAGTGGTTTTAGAAGAGGTAGGGGTTGTATGAATCAGATTTTTACAGTTAGGCAGATATGCGAGAAATATTTAGCAAAAGGTAAGGAGGTGTATGTTGCATTTATGGATCTGGAGAAAGCATATGATAGAGTTGATAGGGAAGCAATGTGGAATGTGATGAGGTTATATGGAGTTGGTGGAAGGTTGTTGCAAGCAGTGAAAAGTTTCTACAAAGGTAGTAAAGCATGTGTTAGAATAGGAAATGAAGTGAGCGATTGGTTTCCGGTGAGGGTGGGGCTGAAACAGGGATGTGTGATGTCGCCGTGGTTGTTTAACTTGTATGTTGATGGAGTGGTGAGAGAGGTGAATGCTCGAGTGCTTGGACGAGGATTAAAACTGGTAGACGAAAATGATCATGAATGGGAGGTAAATCAGTTGTTGTTTGCGGATGATACTGTACTGGTAGCAGACACAGAAGAGAAGCTTGACCGACTAGTGACAGAATTTGGAAGGGTGTGTGAGAGAAGGAAGTTGAGAGTTAATGTGGGTAAGAGTAAGGTTATGAGATGTACGAGAAGGGAAGGTGGTGCAAGGTTGAATGTCATGTTGAATGGAGAGTTACTTGAGGAGGTGGATCAGTTTAAGTACTTGGGGTCTGTTGTTGCAGCAAATGGTGGAGTGGAAGCCGATGTACGTCAGAGAGTGAATGAAGGATGCAAAGTGTTGGGGGCAGTTAAGGGAGTAGTAAAAAATAGAGGGTTGGGCATGAATGTAAAGAGAGTTCTATATGAGAAAGTGATTGTACCAACTGTGATGTATGGATCGGAGTTGTGGGGAATGAAATTTATGGAGAGACAGAAATTGAATGTGTTTGAGATGAAGTGTCTAAGGAGTATGGCTGGTGTATCTCGAGTAGATAGGGTTAGGAACGAAGTGGTGAGGGTGAGAACGGGTGTAAGAAATGAGTTAGCGGCTAGAGTGGATATGAATGTGTTGAGGTGGTTTGGCCATGTTAAGAGGATGGAAAATGGCTGTCTGCTAAAGAAGGTGATGAATGCAAGAGTTGATGGGAGAAGTACAAGAGGAAGGCCAAGGTTTGGGTGGATGGATGGTGTGAAGAAAGCTCTGGGTGATAGGAGAATAGATGTGAGAGAGGCAAGAGAGCGTGCTAGAAATAGGAATGAATGGCGAGGGATTGTGACGCAGTTCCGGTAGCCCCTGCTGCTTCCTCCGGTGCCTTAGATGACCGCGGAGGTAGCAGCAGTAGGGGATTCAGCATTATGAAGCTTCATCTGTGGTGGAATTGTGGGAGGTTGGGCTGTGGCACCCTAGCAGTACCAGCTGAACTCGGCTGAGTCCCTGGTTAGGCTGGAGGAACGTAGAGAGTAGTCCCCTTTTTGTTTTGTTTCTTTGTTGATGTCGGCTACCCCCCAAAATTGGGGGAAATGCCTTGGTATATGGATGGATGTATATGTATATATATAACATACATATCATACAAAGCATATATATAACATATATATCATACAAAACATATATATATATATATATATATATATATATATATATATATATATATATGTATATATCATACAGTATATGTAAGTTTTATACATAACGTATAAATATATGTTTTATATATATATATATATATATATATATATATATATATATGTATGTATAACATATATATATAACATATATATATATATATATATATATATATATATATATATGTTTTATATATATATATATATATATATATATATATATATATATATATATAAATTTTATATATAACATATATATATGTTTTATATATCTATCTATCTATCTATCTATATATATATATATATATATATATATATATATATATATATATATATATATATATATATATATATATATATATAAATGAAGGTGAGAGATGTAGTGGTATAAAATAGGTGAAGAAATTCGAATTTCAATAACTTGCCTTATAATATCCTTTATTCTTTGTCTTATCTTCTTTCCCGTCTTGAATCACAGCTTATTCAAATCTTAATGATTTTTACTCTCTTCTAAATTCCATATAAAAGATGGAGCTTAAAATGTAAATTAATCCCTTGTGCAAGGTCTATAGACATTCCCCTTGTGTTTCGAGGGTATCCAGTCATGTGGGAAAAATGAACGTTGATAGAGTTTAGTAAAAAGATCGCATAACTCAGAAGTTGTACGAGTTAACAGGACTTGATTGGAGTGACAGACATATTGGGAAGACAGGGGCTTATGTATCCTGACTGCGCGAGAGAGCATTTGCTAGTTAGGAGTGAACGGTTTAGACAAGGTCCTTGGGTTTAGTGTGGGATGAAACTTTTGCGTAGACGCACGAAGTGATTCATGTCTGGGAAGTTTTACATCCAAATAGTTTCAGCCATGATTCAATTGTTAAAGGGATGCATGTGACAATGATAATATTGTTTTCAATTGTTTTTCTTGTGGAGCCATCCCTTGTAAGAGAGAGAGAGAGAGAGAGAGAGAGAGAGAGAGAGAGAGAGAGAGAGAGAGAGTGAGAGTGTGTGTGTGCAGCCTATATTCCCAAATTACAGTTTGTCCTGTTAAAAAAAAGAAAATCATTAACCAGTTTTATATTTGTATTTCAGTTGAATTGTTTTGATTTATATTTTGTATCTGCTTTCAAAAATATCCTCCAGCAAAACAGCGAATTAAAAACAAGGATTCAATAAAGTCTAGCACCAGGAAAATATTGGACTGGAGAAAAAAAAGAAATCCTGTTTTGAGACGTCTGAACAACAGGCAATAAAAGTTAATAACACCTTATTCACTCCCGGTGGATTTTTCCAATTGAGGAAATGAAGCCACGAGTCTTGAAAGGCTTCCATGAAGTGTAAAACACTTCTGCTGCCGACGCGACGCTGAGGTGAATGAAGTGGGGTCATCCGTGAAAAAGAGAAAACAAGGGGAATTTGATGGCAGTTTATATATATATATATATATATATATATATATATATATATATATATATATATATATATATATATATTTGTATATATATATATATATATACATATGTATGTATGTTTATATGCATGTATGTATATATACATATATATATACACATTATATATATATATATATATATATATATATGTATATATATATATATATATATATATATATATATATAATGTGTACATATATATATGTATATATACATACATGCATATAAACATACATACATATGTATATATATATTCATATATATACATACATATATATGTATATATATATATGTATATGTATATATATATGTATATATATATATATATGTTTATATATATAAATATATATAGATAGATAAATAGATAGATAGATAGATATATTTGTGTGTTTATGAGGGGAAGTATTTGTACATTGGAAACAGTAGTGTTGATATAACAACGTACAATTGGGGTTGGGAGTTGTTGATATCAATATTATCAATAATAATAATAATACTATTTACAACCTAAGTTTTTGTGAATACCAGGACAATTGTAGAATACACCAAGCTTTCATTTGCTAATGAAAATTACTCTTAACGAAATTACTAAAAAAATTGAGTTTATCAGCAATATTTATGAAAATTTATTGAATAATGAAAGGCAAGATTGGCAGGGTATGGGCATATAGTAAGGATGGGTGAAGACACGAGGGTGAGAATAATGAAGGAGGAACCTCTGAGAGGTGTACAGTAGAGAGGAGACAAAGGATTAATTGGTTGGATAAAGGGGAGGAGGATTTGGAGGTCTTGGTAGAAAAGTTTTCGGTACAGTGGCATATCAAGGCAACCGACCCCTTAGTTCAAGGAGAGTGGTGGGGTTGAAGAAGAAAAATCATTAGGTATTGATACATGAATGTCACTTAGCATCTTTATATGGTACATAAAATTATATGAGAAGAAGCTGAAATTTTGATAATTTTGCTAACACTGAGATGATCTGTAAAAGAGGCTAAAGGGAAACCAGGAGCTCTTCTGTCCCTTTGTAGATCTAAAGAAGACTTATAATAGACCGCCAAGAGAAGTGAATTTTTTGGTGCTTGAGGGAGAGGAATCTCCCAGAGAAGGTAGCTAAAATAGCTGAAAAGATGTACAAGAGAACAAGGACAAAAGTAATAACAGTAGTTGGGGAAACAGAAAACTATGAAGTTAGTGTTGGAATACACCAGGGGTCGGCATTAGGCCCGTTTTTATTTGTGCAGGTCATGGATGTATTAGTATTAAGTGAAGAGATCAGAAATGAAGAGTCGTGGGAGTTGCTATATATAAAGGATTTGTTGACTACATCTGAGAAAAAGTGAGGAAGACATGCAGAGAAGGGTTTTAGAGTGGCAGGAAACCCTAGAGAGAAGTGACTTGGGGGTAAATATGTATAAGACTGAAGCTACGGTGAGCAGTAAGGAAAATAGGGACGGGATAGCTATGCATGGATAAAGGAAAGCATAGAGTCAGAGCTAATGCCAAGACTTGTCAGATTTGAAGTAAGACTTGGAAGAGTATTATAGCACCGCAGTATTATTATTATTATTATTATTATTATTATTATTATTATATTATTATTATTATTATTATTATTACTAATGGCTAAGCTACAACCCTAGTTGGAAAAGCTGAATGTCATAGCCCAGGGGCTCCAACAGGGAAAATAGTAGGGTTGAATCGCCTCCCTGTCCCAGCCCTGGATATAATGGCCCAAATTCTACACATCTATAAGAAGTTCTCTTTTTTTAAATAATCTAAACCTGTGTTTTTTTTAAACATATACACGCAATAAACAAAACTGTTTGCTGTAGTCTAACGCTAATAAGGAATAAACGGCCCCTTGAGTTATATTGAAGGCTTCAATCCTTTGCTGCAATTTACTTTACTAATAAAACTACTCCAAGAAAGTGTTGGTCTTTTTTTTAAAGTAATTGTATACGTATCAACTCTTATGCATTGTAAAGTTCACAATGAAATCGTACTGTGCAGAATTAACCCCATTCCAGCATCCGGGTTAAGGCATCAGTCCATAAAAGACTTTTTCAAATTGAATAATCTCTCAACATTTGGTTGCTTGCTTCTCATCTCGCTCGTTATAAAGTCTGGCATCTGATTGAAGCGCTTTTTCATCGAAAGGAAATATGAATTTTTAATTCCTGACCATCAGAAATTGCTTTTCGAAAATAACATTCCGGTCAATTTCTCATAATTTTCGAGCCACTCACAACCGAGTGTCTGATATCGTCGGCTATTTTCGTCGTAAAAAGAGCCGGATAACGACGGCAAATTCGGCCACTTATTCTAATTGGGTAAAGAGTATTTGTGGCCCAATTTCCTCGGAATTCCTCCTTTTTTCCCCTTGTGTTTTGGGTGAAACGGCACTTTGACTCGAGAACGTAATTTTTTTTATTCAAAAGCGCTTGAATATTTTATCGAACTCATCGCATAAACGTTGATTCTGAGAGATTTTCAAACATGGATTTTTTTACTCCGTGCATACACGCATTTATGTGTTTGTCTGAGTCTGTGTTTATATCAATGTACACGTTCTCGTTTTGACATATACCATACACAATACATTATACTGCATGTGTACATTGGGGATGCGGCAACCTGTTGAAAACGTCCCCATGTTGCGGATATCCTGAGCATACTCGTATCTTACATTTCCATTTTTAAAGGCTGGAAGTTGGATGATTGATTGATTATGAGTTTTCTGGCATCCTGACATTAAAGGTCATTGACGCCGAGCTGAAGTCATTCCTTTTTTATGGGTCTCACAAATATCTCAGGGTCCTCGAGGCATGCCGCAACAATGGCCCTCTTTTTTCTTCTGTCTTTGATTCCAAGAAGACAAACTATTGTATTTTCTGAGGCAGCTCTACCAGTACTGATATTGAAGAACTTTGATGATGCATTGACAGAGAATTAATTGCATGTATCTTGGATTTCTGCGACGACTTTCCTTACATCAATGTTGTTATGTCTCACTCAGCGACGTGTGCATTTTGAATCCATTTCTAGCTCACATTGGGGTCAAACCTTGGACTGTTGGAGAGCCTAGTGACTGATACTCTCTTGGTATACTGTTAGCATTAATTTATGTACTTTGAAGCATCTCTTTAGGTCCTAGCTACATTCACTTTTTTTAGCCTTCTCCTAGACCTAGACCGACATTCTCGCTTTCTTTCTTGCGTCTTGCCGTGCAACTTCTCTAACTTTTACATTAAAGTTCCCATTCAGATTTCAACTGAGCCATTTCTCTCTCTCTCTCTCTCTCTCTCTCTCTCTCTCTCTCTCTCTCTCTCTCTCTCTCTTTCTCTCATGAGTAATGAAGGGCCTCCAAAATCCCTGTGTCTGGTCATTTTGCCCAAATTCATAAATCCAAATTTAATCAAATGTATCGAAATAAAGATGGATACCGTTTAAAATTGATTGCTGTTGGTCGGAGGCAGCATGTTTAAAGGTCGCTCATGAATGGCAGTGGCAGGGGACAGTGACAACGTTCTAGCTAGCAGGACAATGCCCTAGAGAGGGATCATCTATACATATGATCAGCGCCCAAGCCTCCTCTCCACATAAGCTATGTCCAAGGAGGGCCAGGCAATGGCTGCTGGTTACTCAGCTGGTAGATATAAAGGATCCCCTAACCCCCATCCATTCATATCTCTCAAGGATGGTGAGCTTGCAGACACTACAAGAAACTATCGAACTTGAGCGCAGCTCGAATCCCAGTCCGGTAGATCACCAGACAGGGACGTTTCCAATAGGCCACCACAACCCTATGAGTTCCATTTCTTTCAGATATATAGCCCCCCCCCCCCACCCCCTCCAAAAAAAACAGGATCATTATCCTCCCCCCCCCCCCCCTCCAAATATTGCACACCCTCTCAACACTCGGTTGCTTAAATCTGATCTGTCCTTCGTCCCAAGTACTCCCATCACACCACGGGGAGCGTAGCCCCCCCCCCCCCTCCCACCATGTCGCCCCCTAAAAAAATATGCATTATTAATATTCAGAATACACGGAATTGCTTTCGCCGACTTTCCTTATTCAAATAGTTTTCCGGGGGACTCTCCATCGGGGCGTCTGTTATTTCGGGCTATTTCCGGCGCGGCGCCCCCCCCCCCCCCCCCCCGAAAAAAGATCCTCAGGTAACATTTGCAAACTGGGTCACTACTTCTAATTGGATAAATGATATTTGTGATGCACTTTCTGAGTTTTTACCCTCTATTTTTTTTCTAATTACTTTTTTTTTCTTTTTTTTAACCGGGGTTCTGTTAAGAGAAGGGTTTGCCTTTTTATTTTGCTCCTCGACATTGTTGTGAAAGGTTCAGACTGCAGGATTTTGGGGTTCAAATGTTAAACTGATTGAATTTTTAGGGTTTAAAATTTGTTGGTCTTCGCGTGAGGTTTAGTCGAGTGTAAGGAGAGGTTTTTAGAGGGAATGTTTTGGTTTATATATATATAATTCTTTTCTATTTTATCCCTTCGACTATTTATTCATCTTAAAAAGTAACACGGGGGCTTTTTAATTCAATTAACCTTTCTCTCTCTCTCTCTCTCTCTCTCTCTCTCTCTCTCTCTCTCTCTCTCTCTCTCTCTCTCTCTCTCTCTCTCTCTCTCTCTCTCTCTCTCAAAAGAAATATAACCAGATTCTACATAGAAACTAAAGTTTCTCAAATCCCCCTTATTCAACATCCTTCCTAAACTCCCAACCTAAGGGAAAAAATAGGCCTATGTCACTACAGAATGAATGGAAGTGTTCTTGATTCCATCCAAGAGAATTGAAAATAGAGGAAAAAAATAGTCAGGGGGAACATGCAGTGGCAAATATTTTTCACGAATTGCAATAGACTCATTCCTTGTGCAAATACGTGAAAGGTATATGAGTCTAGTGTTCGATCTTCGCCTTCAGGTCACGTATGCTGAACTCGGCATAACTTTTAATATATTTTATTGTTTACAATCTCTTTTTTGATAACGTCAACAACTACTTGATATGTTAAATCATTTACTGGAAGCACGTGAGGCAGATTAGCATCAGAGAAAACTGAGTGGAGGTTCATGATCGTCGGACGAAGAACTTTTGCATAAAAACAAACACGATTAAATGAGTTTAGATTTTTGTAATCTGAATCGACAAATCACATATAGATTGAAAAAAATTATAATTTCGAAATTGTACATCAGAACTTGTCCCTTATAATTGCCATTGCACTGTAGTGGAGTAGAAACGGTTGCATTT
>NC_090744.1:99355869-99358369 GCF_036898095.1 Palaemon carinicauda
TTATTATATTAAGATTTTTTATCTGTTGGAATTCAAGAAAGCAAATTACAAATGTGAAGGTGGAAAGAAAACGCGGATTCAATTCGTTTTCTGTCGATGGATTTAATAAGCAAAGGAGCCCGTTTGTTCTTTTTATTTTTCTTTCGTTTGCTCCTGTTTTATGTTTATGGATTTGTAAATTTGGGGCATATGGCCCGGCACTATGGCCTGGGAGACCATTCAGTTCCCAAGTGTAATTGGGGGAGAATAGTGCAGATTACAATGAAGTTAAAGTTCGTAGCAAAAGTTATACAGTACAGTAGAGTTGGACTTGGACAGCTAGATGGACGGAACGAAACGGGAACGAATGTATATTTCATTATCCTTATTCATGCACACACACACACACACACACACACACACACACACACACACACACACACACACACACACACACACACACACGATTGCCCGGACCATATTTCCGGACGGGGGCTCTAGTCCGGGCAATCTGTGTGTGTCTGTGTGTGCATGAATGGGGATAATGATATACACATTCGTTCCCGTTTCGTTCATGCACGATAAAGAAAAATCCAATTTCATATAATAGCAAGACTAGTTTTTATCGGCCTGTTTTTCTAAACGAACAGAAGCAAAATAGACCGTTTAAGAAAGTCCAAAAAGAAACAATACAGTAGCTAAACATGAAAGCCCTTTTGTTGCCTCATATTTCCAGAAATGAGGAAAGCCGTGCAACTGGGTAAATGAGATCTCCCAGTAGACCTCGGATGCTTATGAAGATTATGTTTCTCGTGAATGTGAAGGAACTTTATGGTAGCCTTCAGATTACCAAGAAGTGGGATCCGTTTGTTAGGGAACAAATGGCATTTGACCTCCCTCATATGGGACTCACCCGTGGGACACGTATTTAAGAACCCTTTTGGGATAAGTAGGCTACATTTCTAAAAAGGAAACTGCCTTTCTGTATATATATATATATATATATATATATATATATATATATATATATATATATATATATATATATATATATATATATATATAGCCTACACTGGATATCATCATCATCAGCCGGTACTAGTCCACTGCAGAACAAAGGCCTCAGACATGTCCTCAAACTTGCTTCTTCCTGTGCCAGTTCACGGCTACAAACTTCCTTCGTTCATCAACCCATCGTCTTCTCTTCTTTCCCCTGCTTCTTTTACAATCTATAGGGACCCATTCTGTTATTCTTAATGTCCATTTATTGTCTGCCATTCTCATTATATGTCCTGCCCATGTCCTTTTGTTTCTTACAATATCCTCTACTATAATTTGCTCTCGTATCCATGTTGCTCTTTATCTGTTTCTTAGTGTTATTCCCATCATAATTCTTTACATAGCCCTTTGAATTTTACCTAGCTTATGTTCTAAGTCTCCAAGTGTCTGATGCATAAGTTAATACTGGTAGGGCCATCTCATTAAATACTTTTCTTTTTACAGAAAGTGGCCTTTTACGTTTCATAATCTCATTTTTTTACCAAATGCTCCCCATCCCATGCTTATCCTTCGTTTAATTTCGGTTTCGTGTCCAGGGGTCACACTGATTGTTTGTCCTAAGTACGTATATTCATTAACAATTGCTTGAGGCTCGTCCATAACTCTTATTTCGTGTGTCACTGCATTTGCATCGAACATTATCTTAGTTTTACTCTTATTCATTTTCAGTCCTACATTTCTGCTCTCTCTGTTCAAATCTTCTCTCATCTTTTGTAATTCGTCCCATGATTCACTCAACACAACTTTGTAATCTGCAAATCTTAAGTTGTTAAGGTATTCTCCATTAATATTAATTCCCACATTTTCCTAATCTAAATTCTTAAAAACTTCTTCTATCATTCGTGCAAACAGCCAGTACTCAGTTTACTCATATTACCTTACCAGTTTTTGCAGTTTTTGTTCATCGCCCCCTATCAGAACAGTATCTTCTGCAAACATCAACCATTCCACGTCCCACTTTTTTAATCCCTCAATTTTCCACTTACATTCACTGCCCTTTCTCTGACCTCTTGTTTCACTCCATTCTTGAAAAAGATGAAAATTAATGAAGATATAAAACTTATTACCCTTAAATCCCTTTTTAACCACCCCCCTCCTCTAAGATCCCTTTTTAAACCCCCCCCCCCCCAAAAAAAAAGCACAATATGCTGCCTGCTTACTCTAATACACACTTCACTAACAGCCTAGAAGCATTCTATCACTGTTCTTAGCAAGAAATTATCTACGCCGTATATTCTTAACACCCTTCTACATTGATTCTTGATCAATTCAGTTTCAAACTTTTTCGAGGTCTGTGTGAGCTACGCAGAACTTTATTCTTTTTCTTTCAAATTTCTCACTTAAAGAAACCCATACTGTTCTCTTTTCAGATCTTTAATCACTGGTTTTAATCTCAATCAGAATCCTACTATAGACATTCAAATGTATAAGTAATGCAATGTCTATAAGATTATTGCAATAA
>NC_090744.1:99363369-99369239 GCF_036898095.1 Palaemon carinicauda
CTCCACCAAAGTTTGAAGTTCTGCGAAGATAGACCTTGAGGCTCTCTACTGGACATAGAGAGACATCCTCCTTCAGGGGGCATATTCTCCAAGGGCCCCATCTTTTGGTGGGTAATTCATTTTTGGCGAGAAACGTCGGATCAGGGGAGAGGGTCACTTCTCCTGAATCAGCAAACAGGATGTGTCCCTCTTCTCTTGATAATGCCACTATTTCGCTGACTCGAGCTCCCGAGGCGAGAGCAAATAAAAATATAACTTTCTGAGTCAGATCCTTGAGGGGGCATGAATCATTGTCCAAGTTGGAGGCGAAATGGAGCACCTTGTCTAGTGACCAGGAGATCGGTTTCGGAGGGGGTGCTGGGCGTAGGCGAGCACATGCTTTCGGCAGTTTGTTAAAGATGTCGTTGGACAGATCAATTTGGAAAGCATATAGAATTGGTCTAGTCAAAGCCGATTTGCAGGTTGAAATCGTATTGGCTGCTAATCCTTGTCCATGAAGGTGAATGAAGAAGGACATACAGAAATCAATGGTGATTTCTTTAGGATTTTTTGCTTTAACAAAGGAGACCCATTTCCTCCAGGATGATTCATATTGCCGTCTCGTGGATTCGGTCTTGTATTCCTCTAGGAAGTCTAGACTTTTCTTCGAGATCCCAAACCTCTTCTTTGCGGCAAGGGAGAGAAAATCATGAGATGAAGGTCCTTGATTTTCGATGATGAAGCGAAGACAGTCGACTTCTGTACTTGTTGAGAGAGAACTGGGCCCGGGAGAGGGATCAGCTTGGGCTGCAGCTCCAGGACCAGGGGGGTACCAGTTGCTCCGGGGCCACTTGGGAGCCACTAGGGCCGCTGTCCCTTTGAAGGTTCTCAGTTTGGAGAGGACTTTCAACAGAAGGTTGGTGGGAGGGAACAGGTATATCTTCGACCATCTGTTCCAGTCCAGTGACATGGCGTCCACCGCTTCTGCTTTGGGGTCCTCGTACGGGGCTACGTACAGAGGAAGTTGATTGTTGTCGCTCGTTGCAAAGAGATCTATCTGAAGTTCTGGGACTTGATGAGAGATGAAGGAGAATGATCTTGCGTCTAGAGACCATTCCGACTCTATCGGGTTTGTCCGAGATAGAGCATCCGCTGTCACGTTGCGGAATCCTTGTAGGTGAACTGCAGACAGGTGCCACTTCTTCTTCTCCGCCAGACGGAAGATTGGGAGAAGCACCTGATTTATCTGGGGCGATCTTGAGCCCTGGCGATTGAGACAACGAACTACCACCGAGTTGTCTAGGGTTAGACGGATGTGGATCGAGGGCGGCGGGGATAGCTTCTTCAGAGTAAGAAGGACCGCCATGGCCTCCAAGATGTTTATGTGGAACGTCTTGAATAGTGGAGACCAGGTCCCTTGAGCTTGTTTCAGGTGGGAGTGACCTCCCCAGCCCTCCAGTGAGGCATCCGTGTGGATGTTGAGTGATGGAGGAGGGTGTTGGAGAGGAATGGACCTTTTCAGGGCCATTGCTTCCGACCACGGCTTTAGGAGGCGTCGAAGTCTGTTTGGAAGCCGTCTCTTGAGGTCTCTTCGAGCGATGGATGCCGATCGTCTCCAGACTCCCGCGGCATCCTTTAGCTGTGCACGAAGCACTGGGTTTGTCACTGAGGCGAATTGTAGAGAGCCTAGAACTCGTTCCTGCTGTCGTCTTGAAATGCGTTTGGATTTCAGTAGTCGCTTGACAGACCCTGCTATTTCCTTCCTTTTCTTCTGGGGGATGGAAAGGCGGTGTGACTGAAGATTCCAGTGGATTCCCAGCCACTGAAACTTCTGAGCCGGAGAGAGGCGAGATTTCTTCTCGTTGATCTTGAATCCCAGGTGTTCTAGGTACTGGGTAACTTCGTCGCAAGACTTTGTACACTCTTCGGGCGATGGAGCCCAGACTAGCCAGTCGTCGAGGTAGGCCATCACCTGGACGTTTCTTAGGCGGAGCTGTTGTACTATGGCATCCGCCAGCTTTGTGAAGATCCGAGGGGCCACATTGAGGCCGAATGGCATGGCCCGGAAGGCGTAGCTTTTCCTTTGGAGTCGAAATCCTAGGTAGGAGGAAGCGTGATGGTTCATTGGAATGTGCCAATAGGCATCCGCCAGGTCTATAGAGACCGTGTAGGAACCTTGAGGCAGAAGGGTCCTTATTTGTTGAAGCGTCAGCATCTTGAATTTGTTGTTCTCTATGAACTTGTTGAGGGGGGATAAGTCCAGAATGACTCTGAGCTTGTCTGAGTCCTTCTTGGGAACGCAAAACAGTCTCCCTTGGAACCTGGTGGACTTTACCTTCCTTATCACCTTCTTGTTCAAGAGGTCTAGAACATATTCTTCCAGAATGGGGGTCGATTGTTGGAAGAACCGCTGGAAGATTGGGGGTGGTTGCACCCAACTCCAGCCTAGACCGTTCTTGATGATGCTGTGTGCCCAAGGATCGAAGGTCCAACGATCCTGGAATTGGCGGAGTCTTCCTCCCACCGGAAGCACTTCATTGCTTCTGGTGTCCCGAGGACTTGTTGCCTCGGCCGCTAGCTCCCTTTCCTCCTCTACCTCTGGAGGGACGACGAGAGGCGTCTCTGCTTGCACCCCTGGACGAGCCTCTACCTCTGGCATGAAAGGTAGTGGATGGCTGCTCAAAGGCAGGGGTGAAGACCGGTGACTGTGACAACACCGGTTGGGGGACCAATTGAAAGGTCTGTTGTGGTTGGGCAACCACTTGGGAGGTAGCGGGTCCCGGAAACTGACGTCTTTGTTGACGTTGCTGGGGTTTCGGCTTCTGAGGTTTCCTCTTAGGCTGAGGTCCATCGTCCTGAGAGGTTTTCCTTTTTCTGGACATGCCCCACTTGTGGAGAAGGTTCCTATTCTCCGTGGCGGCTCTGTCCGTTATTTCCTTGACAAGGTCAGAAGGAAACAGGTGCTTTCCCCAGATGTTGGAGGAAATCAGCCTCCGGGGTTCGTGTTTCACGGTGGCACCGACAAACACGAATTCACGACAGGCTCTACGAGCCTTTATGAAATGGTACAAGTCCTTCATTACCGTGAGTAAGTGGGATTTGGCCAGTACCATGTAGTGATCGGGTACTGCTGTGTCACAGGCCATAACTTCAAGTTGGACTTGATGAGAAAGAGACGCTGCAAGCCTCTCCTTCGTGTCTTGTTCCCGGCGAAGGAGGTGATCATTGAGCTTAGGGAGGTCTTCATTAAACTGACGTCCGGCGACGTCAGGATCGAGCCTACCCACAACGAAAGTATGTTGGACATCTTTCCATTGTCTAGTGTCAGGGGGTGTCACGATGGAGAAGGGTCTGCACTCCTCCAGTGCAGGGCAGGGTTTTCCTTCTTCCGCCGCTTTAAGGCATGCAGCCAAGGCCTTTTCCAAAAATGGAAGAATCGCAGTGTCAGGTGCGACATATGTAGGATGCTTCTTGCTCAAGGCAGGAAGCTTAGAGCAGGTAAAGCCCCTGCTCTTAAATGCGGAGGCTAGCATAGCCTGGGCCTTTGCGAGATCGAACACTATCTCTTCTTTAGGTTCGGTCTCCTCCTTCGAGGCAGGTTCGGAACGAAGCCGGACGTAACAGTCCGGGTAGGCCTCGAAGCTTGGGAAGAATTCCACATCTTCCAACGGGACCGTGCCGATTTTGTCACTAACAAAGATCCTGCCGGTCGCAATAACCATATGCTCTGCATACCTCCACGGGTTGGCATGAGAGCAAGCTGGGAGATCCTTGACCGAGATCTTCTTCGGTTCTCTGGATCCAATCATAGACCTGATGGACTCCTGGTTCTCCTTCAGTCTGTCGTCCATGACAGCTCTAATCAGTCGGATCAGTTCTTGGGTAGAAGAGGAAGGATCCGGGGTCGAGGAGGTAGACGGGATGGACACATCCGTCGGTGTAGGAGTAGGCGGAGGGATGGACGAGGGAGTAGCTCCAATCTCCGACTCGGTGTATTCCACCTTGTCTTCGTCCTCTTCGGCTCCTTGAGCCATAAGCGTCTTCTCCGTGTCTTCCGAGACGTCAGAGATCTGTTCATCATCCTCGGAATCTAAACGACACTCGTGCATGGACTGAGCCATGACCACATCAGGTTCCACCGTAATTTGGACAGTGGGGATTGCTTCCTTTGGAACCACTGAGTCAGGGGAGGCCTTAGGGAACAACAGGGACCTCAGTTCTTCGGTGGCCAGGTACGGTCCAGTAGCATTTCTCTGAAAACCACGCACCCACTTGCGCAGTTTCTCACGAGCAATGTCTCTAACCTCCGCTGAGGGAGGGTTATGGAAGGCCTCAACTAGGTAGGCCTGGCAGACCGTACATTCCAGTGGATTCCAGAACTTCCAATCCCCTTTCTTGTCTGAGCAAGGGGCGTGAGTCCTGCACGCCGTATGTCCGTAAAACTGGGAGCGTTTCACAGCACAGTATGCGAAATCGCACTTCATCTGCTCCTCCTGTGGAAGAAAGAGAAAATGAGTATGGGGGAGTCATAGGAATGGCTCTTAAATTAAGTTAATATTAATCATTAATTTTAACTTAAAGAAGGTGTGATGCATAGAGAATGAAACAGTAAAGGAGAACACGCTCCATGCATCTCGCCCGGCTGGTTACCGTAGGCTTGGTCCTGGGATAATCCAAATGACCGAGATCATTGGATATAGTTTCCTAGGATTCCCATTATATTGGAACTCCATGGAAAGCCAAGGACAAGGTTGGGATCGAATTCATTCGGTTCCCAGATAAGAGCCAGAAGGTCTCATTAAGGGAAACTGCTTCTGGCAACCAGCCGTGCTAAGATGCACATAGCATGCTGGAAATAGAAGAATGCAAAGAGACAGCATGATCACTAATAGAGCAGTACTAGGTACTGATCTTAGAAGCAAAGCAGCTTATCTATTTGCAAGGTAGGGCTATCTTAGTCTTATGATAGCTACAGAGAGGGGGTGCAAGTATTCTTGACGCCTCCGGGGCATCCGGCAAGCCGCCGGCACGCCGGAGCTCGCTCCAGCATAGATTCTGGCACTAGAACAGACAATTTTCAAAGTCAGTTAGATACCAGGATGGCGGCCGCCGGCACAACGGCGGCACGCCGGCAGGGAGCGGCGGCTCCGGCAGCCGGAGGATGCCGGATTGGTGACTGGGGTAAGGATGGTACAGGTAGTATCGGGTTGCCGGCAGTATATGCCGGCACTCCGGAGATCGACCGGCAAGCGGACGATTAGATAGGAGTAGGAGAGCTGCCGGTAGTAGCCGGCGGCAGCCGGCAGTCCCTCGGTACACGGGGGGCTGGCGGCAAGGGTAGGGAAGTCACCAAGAGGGAGGCAGGTATTGCCGGCAGAAGAGGCGGCAAGAGACCGGCACCCGGATAGATAGAGAGACAGGGGGAGGGGGGGAAGGATGCAGGAAGTACCTTCAGGGTTCCAGACATCCCTCCCCCTCCCTGAGGGGGTGTACCCATGATAGAGACAGGCTCTATCATCCATAAGCAGGGGTCACTAGGGACCGGGAGCAGGTAGCCCAAGGGAGGACTAGGGAACACCCAAGAGGGGGGGGGGGGGAGACTCCCCTATGCAGAGCTACACTAGTAACTAACCTTATAGGACACTATGAAGGTATATGTACCAGAGCGGACTGCACAAGGAAGCTCGGGTAGCCCTACTCTTCCACCCTAAGGAGGAGTTGTAGGACAGGGGACAGATGAGTATAAACTAACCTAAGCATAGGCTAGGCTATACAAGAGATAGGTGGGGAGGGAGAAGAGAGGGGTCTTCCCAGGAAGGGTTTCTGTACCAGAGCGGCCACAAAGGGAAGGGAGGACACTCCCTAACCTAAGATTAGGCTGATCGGCTAAA
>NC_090744.1:99369739-99459739 GCF_036898095.1 Palaemon carinicauda
TTCGCTCTGTTGACCCAAGAGGCGGAAATACTGAAAACAAACAGCTGCATAATTGAAATCTGTTGGTTACTGTCTTCTGGGACGTGACTAAACCTTTGGCCAGCTGAAGGGGAGAGAGAGAGAGAGAGAGAGAGAGAGAGAGATTTGCTAAAAGACGAGAAATGAGAGGAATAAGAGACGGGTCATGGGAGTAACAAGGATGATGAAGGAGAGAGAAGGAGATAATGAGAAGGAAGGAGTGAATGGGAATATTTCAAAGGGATTTTAGTGATACTTTTGTGGAAATTAGAACGAACAGAGATACGGTTAAATAGTGTGTCTGTTTTAGAAAGTCTATAAGAGCAACGAGAAATCGCTCTTATGGACAGAGCCATCTTGAATCTTCAAAACAAAAATAAAGTCACTTGTGTTACAGGGAAGCCAAAATTAAACATATCTTCATCTCTCGACTGAAAAAGACATTAGAATGAAATGGAATCTCAAAAATGAGCAAAAGAAAAATTGTTTATTTCATTTTTAAGATCGGCGCTATTAGCAAAATACCCTCTTGATCACGCTGCCAGATTCGATGGGGTCACTTAGGATGAAGACAGAGAGAGAGAGAGAGAGAGAGAGAGAGAGAGAGAGAGAGAGCTTTATGACTCCTAATTACATGGTGCCATAAAGAAGTAGGAGGAAAAATTAAATGTTACTATCATAATATTCTCTCTCTCTCTCTCTCTCTCTCTCTCTCTCTCTCTCTCTCTCTCTCTTTCAAAGAAAAATATCTTTACCTTTATGAAACTTACATTTGAGATACGAATGGTATTTATTTCTTTTAATACTACTATGACATGTGATATTTGTCAAGACCTCCGACTTTCAAACAAAAACAAAGCCGAATTTAAAGCAGACTTTCAAGTGAGATGCAAGAATGCAAACAGGTGTTATTTAACAACAAAATCTTCCGACATCCACACGTGAAGATATTCACCTAAAAACATCAATAATAATCTAACTCAATTTTAAATTTTAAATGTTCAAGTGATTTTCACAAGTCGAATGGCACTATAAGTAGCAACCTCTTGTGGGGTCACGTAACTGAAAATCCAGTGCTTTAAATCATATAGCTTGAAGAATTTCTTGTTTTTTTTTAACTTATTCGGTAATATGAATTTGGCAATAAACGACGAATACGCTTTATGATACTCTACCTAAGAATGTATGACAACAAACAGATCTTTTAGGTCCTGTAGGGCAAAGGGTTTCTATGTGTGATAGGACTAGGAAAACAGCCCTTAAAGTAAAGTAAGTAAATTAAAGAAATAACTAATAATAGAACAGTAGGCCTGCATCAAACATTTAACATCACATTTGCCGAGTGACTAACTTCAACTATTGCCAAAGAATATCCTAAATGAAGAAGGTATGCTATGGTTGCAATTATCTATTACATAAGTCCCTGTCTGGAGATCTGCCGGACTAGGGTTCGAGTCACGCTCAAGCACGATAGTTTCTTGTAGTGTCTGCAACCTCACCATCCTTGTTAGCTAAGGATGGAAGAGGGAGCCTACAGGTCTACCTGCTAAGTCATCAGCAGCCATTGCCTGGCCCTCTCTGGTCCTATCTTGGGTGAAGAGGGGGCTTGGGCGCTAATCACATGTATATATGGTCAGATTCTAGGGCATCGTCACTGTTTCATGCCTCTGTCATTCATAAGTGACCTTTAAAGCAAACGTATTCCGTCCCAGCTTCCTTTCTTCCATCTGGTTGTCCAGCCTCTTGAAATTTTGATTTATTGCCATTACACGAGGGTGCTGAATGGCCTCAAGGTACCAGCACCCGGGTCTTATGCTCCAAATTCATATATCCTATCTAATCTACATTTTTTAGAAAATTATGATGCCTTTTGCTGATTTTTTAAAACATCGTCCTCCACATTTCCACCACCATGATCATGACTACTATCGTCATAATTTTCACCACTACCATCATCATCATCATCATAATCTTACCACCACTTCCATCATCATCATCAAAATCATCACCTCCATGATCATGACCACTATCATCATAATTATCATCCCTACCACCATTATCATCATCATAATCTTACCACCACCTCCATCATCATCATCACCATCATCATCGTGATCATCATCACTAACACGATTCTCATCACCACCACCAGTACCATCATCATCATCATAATCATAACCCCACCTGCATCACCGCAACAACCACTACCACCTCCATCATTATCATAATCCTCATCATCACCACCACAACCATCATCATCATCATCATCATCATAACTATCTCTCCCACAATAACCATCATCATCACCACCACTTTCATCATCACCTCCACCATCATCATCACCACCTTTTTCATAGTCATAACCACTACCACCACCATCATCATCACCTCCACCACCATTACCACCACCACCATCATCATAACCACCTCCATCACTATCATAACCATCATCACTACCACCTTCATCATCATAACCATCATCATCATCCAGGCCAGTTTTAGTAGCTTTTCTACCTGATGAATATACTCCATGCCATATATATATAGGCTATATATATATATATATATATATGTGTGTGTGTGTGTGTGTGTGTGTGTGTATTTACGTACTCATATACCTACACAAAGCCTAGACAATACCCGCTAGCTTCCTGCCATATACAGTAGAGCCTCCTCGACAATAGATTGGGGGCGTTTAGTGCAAGTGATGAGTCGCTGATTGAGAGGCTTTGATCAATTAGGAGGGAGACGCTGGAGGAGATTTGGCAAGAAAGACGGTCACACAGACAGACGCAGACAGGCGGAAAGACAGAGAGACTAGATTAGATTTAATCCATTTAAAAGGATTATTATATTAAGATTTTTTATCTGTTGGAATTCAAGAAAGCAAATTACAAATGTGAAGGTGGAAAGAAAACGCGGATTCAATTCGTTTTCTGTCGATGGATTTAATAAGCAAAGGAGCCCGTTTGTTCTTTTTATTTTTCTTTCGTTTGCTCCTGTTTTATGTTTATGGATTTGTAAATTTGGGGCATATGGCCCGGCACTATGGCCTGGGAGACCATTCAGTTCCCAAGTGTAATTGGGGGAGAATAGTGCAGATTACAATGAAGTTAAAGTTCGTAGCAAAAGTTATACAGTACAGTAGAGTTGGACTTGGACAGCTAGATGGACGGAACGAAACGGGAACGAATGTATATTTCATTATCCTTATTCATGCACACACACACACACACACACACACACGATTGCCCGGACCATATTTCCGGACGGGGGCTCTAGTCCGGGCAATCTGTGTGTGTCTGTGTGTGCATGAATGGGGATAATGATATACACATTCGTTCCCGTTTCGTTCATGCACGATAAAGAAAAATCCAATTTCATATAATAGCAAGACTAGTTTTTATCGGCCTGTTTTTCTAAACGAACAGAAGCAAAATAGACCGTTTAAGAAAGTCCAAAAAGAAACAATACAGTAGCTAAACATGAAAGCCCTTTTGTTGCCTCATATTTCCAGAAATGAGGAAAGCCGTGCAACTGGGTAAATGAGATCTCCCAGTAGACCTCGGATGCTTATGAAGATTATGTTTCTCGTGAATGTGAAGGAACTTTATGGTAGCCTTCAGATTACCAAGAAGTGGGATCCGTTTGTTAGGGAACAAATGGCATTTGACCTCCCTCATATGGGACTCACCCGTGGGACACGTATTTAAGAACCCTTTTGGGATAAGTAGGCTACATTTCTAAAAAGGAAACTGCCTTTCTGTATATATATATATATATATATATAGCCTACACTGGATATCATCATCATCAGCCGGTACTAGTCCACTGCAGAACAAAGGCCTCAGACATGTCCTCAAACTTGCTTCTTCCTGTGCCAGTTCACGGCTACAAACTTCCTTCGTTCATCAACCCATCGTCTTCTCTTCTTTCCCCTGCTTCTTTTACAATCTATAGGGACCCATTCTGTTATTCTTAATGTCCATTTATTGTCTGCCATTCTCATTATATGTCCTGCCCATGTCCTTTTGTTTCTTACAATATCCTCTACTATAATTTGCTCTCGTATCCATGTTGCTCTTTATCTGTTTCTTAGTGTTATTCCCATCATAATTCTTTACATAGCCCTTTGAATTTTACCTAGCTTATGTTCTAAGTCTCCAAGTGTCTGATGCATAAGTTAATACTGGTAGGGCCATCTCATTAAATACTTTTCTTTTTACAGAAAGTGGCCTTTTACGTTTCATAATCTCATTTTTTTACCAAATGCTCCCCATCCCATGCTTATCCTTCGTTTAATTTCGGTTTCGTGTCCAGGGGTCACACTGATTGTTTGTCCTAAGTACGTATATTCATTAACAATTGCTTGAGGCTCGTCCATAACTCTTATTTCGTGTGTCACTGCATTTGCATCGAACATTATCTTAGTTTTACTCTTATTCATTTTCAGTCCTACATTTCTGCTCTCTCTGTTCAAATCTTCTCTCATCTTTTGTAATTCGTCCCATGATTCACTCAACACAACTTTGTAATCTGCAAATCTTAAGTTGTTAAGGTATTCTCCATTAATATTAATTCCCACATTTTCCTAATCTAAATTCTTAAAAACTTCTTCTATCATTCGTGCAAACAGCCAGTACTCAGTTTACTCATATTACCTTACCAGTTTTTGCAGTTTTTGTTCATCGCCCCCTATCAGAACAGTATCTTCTGCAAACATCAACCATTCCACGTCCCACTTTTTTAATCCCTCAATTTTCCACTTACATTCACTGCCCTTTCTCTGACCTCTTGTTTCACTCCATTCTTGAAAAAGATGAAAATTAATGAAGATATAAAACTTATTACCCTTAAATCCCTTTTTAACCACCCCCCTCCTCTAAGATCCCTTTTTAAACCCCCCCCCCCCCAAAAAAAAAAGCACAATATGCTGCCTGCTTACTCTAATACACACTTCACTAACAGCCTAGAAGCATTCTATCACTGTTCTTAGCAAGAAATTATCTACGCCGTATATTCTTAACACCCTTCTACATTGATTCTTGATCAATTCAGTTTCAAACTTTTTCGAGGTCTGTGTGAGCTACGCAGAACTTTATTCTTTTTCTTTCAAATTTCTCACTTAAAGAAACCCATACTGTTCTCTTTTCAGATCTTTAATCACTGGTTTTAATCTCAATCAGAATCCTACTATAGACATTCAAATGTATAAGTAATGCAATGTCTATAAGATTATTGCAATAACCTAACCTTTGTCTCTAATTTTGATAGAATAAGACAATTATTCCTCTCAGTCATTTGTAGAGACCTTTCCCTCCTCCAGACATACCTTACAAGCCTTGGTCAGCCATTTAATTCCACTATTTATCACCATACTGCAGCATCTCACTTGTAATCCATCAACCTCTCATGGCTTTCCTTTCTTCAACTTGTAAATGGACTATGTTACATCCTCAACACTCAATTCCTCAGTCATTTCAAATCTTACATTACTCTGCTCTACA
This sequence comes from Palaemon carinicauda, assembly GCF_036898095.1. Lineage (NCBI taxonomy): Eukaryota > Metazoa > Arthropoda > Malacostraca > Decapoda > Palaemonidae > Palaemon > Palaemon carinicauda. The sequence continues at coordinate 99,375,265 of NC_090744.1, forward strand.
CATCTTTCCCCAACATTACAAAAAAAAAAAAAAAAAAAAAAAAAATCCAAACTACCCCTCCTCAAAATATTCATTCTTTAGGGTCATAATGGAATTCATGTTTGACACCTTTTCTCCTCTTGCATCATTTATTTTGAGATCCATTTGTTCTCTCAACCTTTTTAGCCCCATCTACTCAACGATAAAGTATCTTTTTTTATCCTCCCTAATTCATATTTACCCCCTTCCCTCGGGTTTTATTACTGTACAGTTTTTCCTCTCACTCTGTTCTTGACTACCCCATCTTTCTTGTATTCCTGCACACCCTATTCTCTTCCACTAAGTAACATCACTTCAATAGAATATTTTTTTTATTATTGTACTATTTTTTTCTTCTCATAATACCCCTTAATATTTTTATTCCTTCTTCCTGCCATCTTATTCCCACAGAAACTCCTTACTGACCTCATCATGGAATTTAAATGCTCCCTGTTTCCTTCTTCCTTTTCTTATTCTTCAACACCAGCCCACAGTTAACCCATTTTTCCTTAAATACTTTTCTCCCTTCTTTCTTATCCAACCCATCTAACTTATTACATTTACTGCTAAATTTTAACATTTTCATTTTCAACCAAATAATAATTATGTATACCTCCAGCAAGTATTCTTTTAACCCTTACATTTGTGAACTTGATTTTCCATCTACTCAACATTAGCACAAAATGTAGCAAACTTTTTCTCGGCATTTTCTCTTTCCAAATTGTAATCACTTAAACCTTATATTCTCTTGCTTGAGGGTACACTCGGGCACACTATTCTATTTTGTTTCTCTTTCTCTTGTTTTGTTAAAGTTTTTATAGTTTATATATGAAATATTTATTTAGATGATTTAACTCCTCTTAAAATATTTCAGTTTTCTTTGTTTCCTTTCCTCACTGGGCTATTTTCCCTGTTGGGGCCCTTGGGCTTATAGCATCCTGCTTTTTCCCACTGTGTTGTAGCTTAGCAAGTAATAATAATAATAATAATAATAATAATAATAATAATAATAATAATAATAATAATAATAATAATAATAAGTTACCAATCTAACATCTTTCAAAAACATGTTCCCAAGGCTGATTAATGTCATTTGCTGTAGGAACTCAATACTTGCCAACAGCTCCTTCTCTTTCTCTGCCACATACATTTGCATTCAAACCTCTTAGCACAACCACCCTTTAATGTTTTCCAATGCCAGCCCGGAAAAAATTCACTCTCTCAAAATATTCTATTTTACTCTCCTTCTTTGACAGTACACATTCCCTTATACAATTTTTACTCAAGCTACATTAAAGTTTTTAACTAACAAATACCTTTTCACCTTCCCCAAATGTATACCTTTTCACTCGTCCTACTCCTTTCAGCTATCCCTGACACAATCACCATGGTCCTTCGTATTATTGCTCTCTCTCTCTCTCTCTCTCTCTCTCTCTCTCTCTCCAAGATGCCAGAGAACTCTTAATCAATCCATCAATCAATCAATCTCTCTCTCTCTCTCTCTCTCTCTCTCTCTCTCTCTCTCTCTCTCTCCTCTAAAATATTTCAGCTTTCTCTTTTGAACTATATCAGCTACTATATGTAAGGCAGAGGGCAGCAAACCCCATACCTGTAGAACAAAGGCCTCAGACATACCCTTCCACACACGTGTTTATTTTCTTTCAATGCCAGTCTATATCCACAAAATTTCTTAGCCTGTCAATCATCGTTTTCTGTTCCTTACCCTGTTTCGTTTTCAATTTCTAGGGGCCCATTCTATTATTATGCTTTGTCCATATATTAGCTGTCATTTTCATTACATTTCCTGCTCATTCCCATTTCTTTTTCTTACATGTTTTCAGAATATCCTCTACTTTAGTTTGCTCTTGTATCCCTATTTCTTTTTTTCTCTCTCTTAGTGTCATTCCCATCATTAATCTTTCCATAACTCTTTGAGTTGCAACTAGCTTATGGTCTAAGGCTTTAGTAAGGATCCAGGTTTCGGATGCATAAGTCAGTACTTTTCATAATCTCATTTTGTTTATCAAAACCTCTCCATCCCATACTTATTCTTCTTTTAAGTTTGATCTCATGTCCTGGAGACATATTAATAATCTCTGTAGAGTTTTAACCCTTACATGTTGTTCGCTCTGCATTTTCATTGAATGTTATCGTAGTTTTACTCATATTCATTTTCAGTCCTGAAGATTTCCCTTTATTAAAATCATCTATCTTCTTTTTTAATACCTCCCATGATTCACTAAATAGAATAGTGTCATCAGCAAATCTTGAGTTGATAAAGTATTTCTCCTGTAGTACATATATATATATATATATATATGTGTGTGTGTGTGTGTGTGTGTGTATCTATATAATATATATGTATATATACAATATGTATGTATGTATGTATATATATATATATATATATATACATACATACATATATATATAAATATATATACATACATACATACATACATACATACATACATACATACATACCTCAGTTTATGGCAGGACAGAATTAGAAATGAAACTATAAGAGAGATTACTCTCAAGATCATGGTGAGGGGTAGATGAATATGGTTTGGGCTTGCTCTTTGCACTCCCCAAGAGAGATTAGTTCACCAAACTTTCAATTGGGCTCCACAAGGCACTAGAGGAGTTGGAGGACCCAGGCTTATAAGTAGTGACTTACAAGCTCAAGATAGAGACAACAAAATGTAACTGAGGCTCTTTGTGTCAGTAGGCGTAGGAGGAGATGATAATGATAATATATATATATATATATATATATCTATCTATATATATATATATATATATATATATCATATATATATATATATATCTATATATATATATATATATATATATATATATATATATATATATATATATATATATATATATATATATATATATATATATATATAACGGATTTTGAGCGAAGCGAAAAATCTATTTTTGGGTGAGATAGCCATGGCGTCCTGATGGAAGGTTCCTGTTTGGTAGCTTCCTTGGGTATAAGACTACTAAGATATTCCCAGAGAATTTAACCACAGGTTATCACAGAATTCTAACTTCTGGAGCGAGTATCTCAAAGGTTTCCCTTTAAGACATCGTAATACAACAGGGGACACGCATGTCTGGTCGTGCCACATAGCTATCTCCACCCCGAACAGAGTTAACGCTTCGGTGTGTAAGGGCTGAGAATAGCTGGGAGCCGTTCCACAGCTAATCTCACTCGTGGCTACTACTGATACTCGAGACGTAAACAAACGGACGCCATTGCTCTAATGACGTCACGCGCGTCTTTATCCTGGCGCCAGTTGCTGCCCATCACCATGATACAATTGTGTAGGGTGGGAGCAAACTGAACGAAGTAGTAGGGAGGGTCCATCAGGACGCCATGGCTATCTCACCCAAAAATAGATTTTTCGCTTCGCTCAAAATCCGTTTTTTGGGCTCAAGCCATGGCGTCCTGATGGAAGAGTACCAGAGAATCAATGTATCGTGGTAGATTTTCCCCCAGAGTTAAGTGCCTAGGCATTGACAAAACAGCAAAGTAATCTTAGGTAAGAACCATAGGAACGAAATATCCTGCCCCCCATTGGTAGGAAGTTCCCATGGGCTATGCCGACGTCAAAGTGGTATTGAAGGGCTATTCATCTTGACAGAAGAACTTTTAAGAGCTTAGAGATGAAGCAGAATGTTTGATATTTGTATAGGAACATTCTGAAGTAGGCCAGTGGTGGTTGGGCACTGTGTGTAGAGTTCATCTCCTGATTATCAGAAGTAAGTATTCGTGTAGGAACCTTACTGAGGCAAGGTGAATATAATTTAGGAATAGACATCTTAAATTCTTCATGACCATAAGAAAGGAGGAATAAATAAAACTATGACAGTATGTATTTCATAGTAAGTAGGAGCTGAAAGAGACGCATAAGTAATAAAATAGAAATTTTATTTCACAATGCAGAAATTAAATAATTTACAGCAAAAGTAAAGTTCATTTACAGTAATAATAATGTACATAGAAATAAAGGCTTGCTCTTGAATCTGAAAGGGAATTTCAGGATTAGTAGGTACTCGTTCTCGAGGAACGCAAGTCTTTAAATAACACATCATGCTCAAGGCATGCGGCACTTGTGTGACACTATGACATTTCACCTGGGATAAGAACAGTTATAAAAGCACTAAGTGTTTTTAGACATCACTATGAATCACTCGAGGGTCAACATAGGCACCCGAAGAGTTAGAGTCCCAAGTAACTCACTGTTCTACGCAGAGTTAGGTGCAGGTTTCATAACACTACCTGCGGCTACCACAAAATGTTTGATTTCGTGCACTTGTTTCGCATAATGTTTAAAGAAAACTCGCGAGGACTTCCAGCCCGTAAAGTTTTTAAGGCTCTCAAAGTCCATGCTCTGAAAGAAGTTCAGAGAAGATGCCACTTTTCTAGGATCATGACCAGCGGGTGTACTGTTCGGATCCGCTCTGCGAATGAAGTAGGTGATTTTCGCTCTTAATTGTTTCAGTGACAGGTCGCTGCCCGATGTTTCTCCTTTGAAGAGTTGGCCTCCACCAAAGTTTGAAGTTCTGCGAAGATAGACCTTGAGGCTCTCTACTGGACATAGAGAGACATCCTCCTTCAGGGGGCATATTCTCCAAGGGCCCCATCTTTTGGTGGGTAATTCATTTTTGGCGAGAAACGTCGGATCAGGGGAGAGGGTCACTTCTCCTGAATCAGCAAACAGGATGTGTCCCTCTTCTCTTGATAATGCCACTATTTCGCTGACTCGAGCTCCCGAGGCGAGAGCAAATAAAAATATAACTTTCTGAGTCAGATCCTTGAGGGGGCATGAATCATTGTCCAAGTTGGAGGCGAAATGGAGCACCTTGTCTAGTGACCAGGAGATCGGTTTCGGAGGGGGTGCTGGGCGTAGGCGAGCACATGCTTTCGGCAGTTTGTTAAAGATGTCGTTGGACAGATCAATTTGGAAAGCATATAGAATTGGTCTAGTCAAAGCCGATTTGCAGGTTGAAATCGTATTGGCTGCTAATCCTTGTCCATGAAGGTGAATGAAGAAGGACATACAGAAATCAATGGTGATTTCTTTAGGATTTTTTGCTTTAACAAAGGAGACCCATTTCCTCCAGGATGATTCATATTGCCGTCTCGTGGATTCGGTCTTGTATTCCTCTAGGAAGTCTAGACTTTTCTTCGAGATCCCAAACCTCTTCTTTGCGGCAAGGGAGAGAAAATCATGAGATGAAGGTCCTTGATTTTCGATGATGAAGCGAAGACAGTCGACTTCTGTACTTGTTGAGAGAGAACTGGGCCCGGGAGAGGGATCAGCTTGGGCTGCAGCTCCAGGACCAGGGGGTACCAGTTGCTCCGGGGCCACTTGGGAGCCACTAGGGCCGCTGTCCCTTTGAAGGTTCTCAGTTTGGAGAGGACTTTCAACAGAAGGTTGGTGGGAGGGAACAGGTATATCTTCGACCATCTGTTCCAGTCCAGTGACATGGCGTCCACCGCTTCTGCTTTGGGGTCCTCGTACGGGGCTACGTACAGAGGAAGTTGATTGTTGTCGCTCGTTGCAAAGAGATCTATCTGAAGTTCTGGGACTTGATGAGAGATGAAGGAGAATGATCTTGCGTCTAGAGACCATTCCGACTCTATCGGGTTTGTCCGAGATAGAGCATCCGCTGTCACGTTGCGGAATCCTTGTAGGTGAACTGCAGACAGGTGCCACTTCTTCTTCTCCGCCAGACGGAAGATTGGGAGAAGCACCTGATTTATCTGGGGCGATCTTGAGCCCTGGCGATTGAGACAACGAACTACCACCGAGTTGTCTAGGGTTAGACGGATGTGGATCGAGGGCGGCGGGGATAGCTTCTTCAGAGTAAGAAGGACCGCCATGGCCTCCAAGATGTTTATGTGGAACGTCTTGAATAGTGGAGACCAGGTCCCTTGAGCTTGTTTCAGGTGGGAGTGACCTCCCCAGCCCTCCAGTGAGGCATCCGTGTGGATGTTGAGTGATGGAGGAGGGTGTTGGAGAGGAATGGACCTTTTCAGGGCCATTGCTTCCGACCACGGCTTTAGGAGGCGTCGAAGTCTGTTTGGAAGCCGTCTCTTGAGGTCTCTTCGAGCGATGGATGCCGATCGTCTCCAGACTCCCGCGGCATCCTTTAGCTGTGCACGAAGCACTGGGTTTGTCACTGAGGCGAATTGTAGAGAGCCTAGAACTCGTTCCTGCTGTCGTCTTGAAATGCGTTTGGATTTCAGTAGTCGCTTGACAGACCCTGCTATTTCCTTCCTTTTCTTCTGGGGGATGGAAAGGCGGTGTGACTGAAGATTCCAGTGGATTCCCAGCCACTGAAACTTCTGAGCCGGAGAGAGGCGAGATTTCTTCTCGTTGATCTTGAATCCCAGGTGTTCTAGGTACTGGGTAACTTCGTCGCAAGACTTTGTACACTCTTCGGGCGATGGAGCCCAGACTAGCCAGTCGTCGAGGTAGGCCATCACCTGGACGTTTCTTAGGCGGAGCTGTTGTACTATGGCATCCGCCAGCTTTGTGAAGATCCGAGGGGCCACATTGAGGCCGAATGGCATGGCCCGGAAGGCGTAGCTTTTCCTTTGGAGTCGAAATCCTAGGTAGGAGGAAGCGTGATGGTTCATTGGAATGTGCCAATAGGCATCCGCCAGGTCTATAGAGACCGTGTAGGAACCTTGAGGCAGAAGGGTCCTTATTTGTTGAAGCGTCAGCATCTTGAATTTGTTGTTCTCTATGAACTTGTTGAGGGGGGATAAGTCCAGAATGACTCTGAGCTTGTCTGAGTCCTTCTTGGGAACGCAAAACAGTCTCCCTTGGAACCTGGTGGACTTTACCTTCCTTATCACCTTCTTGTTCAAGAGGTCTAGAACATATTCTTCCAGAATGGGGGTCGATTGTTGGAAGAACCGCTGGAAGATTGGGGGTGGTTGCACCCAACTCCAGCCTAGACCGTTCTTGATGATGCTGTGTGCCCAAGGATCGAAGGTCCAACGATCCTGGAATTGGCGGAGTCTTCCTCCCACCGGAAGCACTTCATTGCTTCTGGTGTCCCGAGGACTTGTTGCCTCGGCCGCTAGCTCCCTTTCCTCCTCTACCTCTGGAGGGACGACGAGAGGCGTCTCTGCTTGCACCCCTGGACGAGCCTCTACCTCTGGCATGAAAGGTAGTGGATGGCTGCTCAAAGGCAGGGGTGAAGACCGGTGACTGTGACAACACCGGTTGGGGGACCAATTGAAAGGTCTGTTGTGGTTGGGCAACCACTTGGGAGGTAGCGGGTCCCGGAAACTGACGTCTTTGTTGACGTTGCTGGGGTTTCGGCTTCTGAGGTTTCCTCTTAGGCTGAGGTCCATCGTCCTGAGAGGTTTTCCTTTTTCTGGACATGCCCCACTTGTGGAGAAGGTTCCTATTCTCCGTGGCGGCTCTGTCCGTTATTTCCTTGACAAGGTCAGAAGGAAACAGGTGCTTTCCCCAGATGTTGGAGGAAATCAGCCTCCGGGGTTCGTGTTTCACGGTGGCACCGACAAACACGAATTCACGACAGGCTCTACGAGCCTTTATGAAATGGTACAAGTCCTTCATTACCGTGAGTAAGTGGGATTTGGCCAGTACCATGTAGTGATCGGGTACTGCTGTGTCACAGGCCATAACTTCAAGTTGGACTTGATGAGAAAGAGACGCTGCAAGCCTCTCCTTCGTGTCTTGTTCCCGGCGAAGGAGGTGATCATTGAGCTTAGGGAGGTCTTCATTAAACTGACGTCCGGCGACGTCAGGATCGAGCCTACCCACAACGAAAGTATGTTGGACATCTTTCCATTGTCTAGTGTCAGGGGGTGTCACGATGGAGAAGGGTCTGCACTCCTCCAGTGCAGGGCAGGGTTTTCCTTCTTCCGCCGCTTTAAGGCATGCAGCCAAGGCCTTTTCCAAAAATGGAAGAATCGCAGTGTCAGGTGCGACATATGTAGGATGCTTCTTGCTCAAGGCAGGAAGCTTAGAGCAGGTAAAGCCCCTGCTCTTAAATGCGGAGGCTAGCATAGCCTGGGCCTTTGCGAGATCGAACACTATCTCTTCTTTAGGTTCGGTCTCCTCCTTCGAGGCAGGTTCGGAACGAAGCCGGACGTAACAGTCCGGGTAGGCCTCGAAGCTTGGGAAGAATTCCACATCTTCCAACGGGACCGTGCCGATTTTGTCACTAACAAAGATCCTGCCGGTCGCAATAACCATATGCTCTGCATACCTCCACGGGTTGGCATGAGAGCAAGCTGGGAGATCCTTGACCGAGATCTTCTTCGGTTCTCTGGATCCAATCATAGACCTGATGGACTCCTGGTTCTCCTTCAGTCTGTCGTCCATGACAGCTCTAATCAGTCGGATCAGTTCTTGGGTAGAAGAGGAAGGATCCGGGGTCGAGGAGGTAGACGGGATGGACACATCCGTCGGTGTAGGAGTAGGCGGAGGGATGGACGAGGGAGTAGCTCCAATCTCCGACTCGGTGTATTCCACCTTGTCTTCGTCCTCTTCGGCTCCTTGAGCCATAAGCGTCTTCTCCGTGTCTTCCGAGACGTCAGAGATCTGTTCATCATCCTCGGAATCTAAACGACACTCGTGCATGGACTGAGCCATGACCACATCAGGTTCCACCGTAATTTGGACAGTGGGGATTGCTTCCTTTGGAACCACTGAGTCAGGGGAGGCCTTAGGGAACAACAGGGACCTCAGTTCTTCGGTGGCCAGGTACGGTCCAGTAGCATTTCTCTGAAAACCACGCACCCACTTGCGCAGTTTCTCACGAGCAATGTCTCTAACCTCCGCTGAGGGAGGGTTATGGAAGGCCTCAACTAGGTAGGCCTGGCAGACCGTACATTCCAGTGGATTCCAGAACTTCCAATCCCCTTTCTTGTCTGAGCAAGGGGCGTGAGTCCTGCACGCCGTATGTCCGTAAAACTGGGAGCGTTTCACAGCACAGTATGCGAAATCGCACTTCATCTGCTCCTCCTGTGGAAGAAAGAGAAAATGAGTATGGGGGAGTCATAGGAATGGCTCTTAAATTAAGTTAATATTAATCATTAATTTTAACTTAAAGAAGGTGTGATGCATAGAGAATGAAACAGTAAAGGAGAACACGCTCCATGCATCTCGCCCGGCTGGTTACCGTAGGCTTGGTCCTGGGATAATCCAAATGACCGAGATCATTGGATATAGTTTCCTAGGATTCCCATTATATTGGAACTCCATGGAAAGCCAAGGACAAGGTTGGGATCGAATTCATTCGGTTCCCAGATAAGAGCCAGAAGGTCTCATTAAGGGAAACTGCTTCTGGCAACCAGCCGTGCTAAGATGCACATAGCATGCTGGAAATAGAAGAATGCAAAGAGACAGCATGATCACTAATAGAGCAGTACTAGGTACTGATCTTAGAAGCAAAGCAGCTTATCTATTTGCAAGGTAGGGCTATCTTAGTCTTATGATAGCTACAGAGAGGGGGTGCAAGTATTCTTGACGCCTCCGGGGCATCCGGCAAGCCGCCGGCACGCCGGAGCTCGCTCCAGCATAGATTCTGGCACTAGAACAGACAATTTTCAAAGTCAGTTAGATACCAGGATGGCGGCCGCCGGCACAACGGCGGCACGCCGGCAGGGAGCGGCGGCTCCGGCAGCCGGAGGATGCCGGATTGGTGACTGGGGTAAGGATGGTACAGGTAGTATCGGGTTGCCGGCAGTATATGCCGGCACTCCGGAGATCGACCGGCAAGCGGACGATTAGATAGGAGTAGGAGAGCTGCCGGTAGTAGCCGGCGGCAGCCGGCAGTCCCTCGGTACACGGGGGGCTGGCGGCAAGGGTAGGGAAGTCACCAAGAGGGAGGCAGGTATTGCCGGCAGAAGAGGCGGCAAGAGACCGGCACCCGGATAGATAGAGAGACAGGGGGAGGGGGGGAAGGATGCAGGAAGTACCTTCAGGGTTCCAGACATCCCTCCCCCTCCCTGAGGGGGTGTACCCATGATAGAGACAGGCTCTATCATCCATAAGCAGGGGTCACTAGGGACCGGGAGCAGGTAGCCCAAGGGAGGACTAGGGAACACCCAAGAGGGGGGGGGGGGGAGACTCCCCTATGCAGAGCTACACTAGTAACTAACCTTATAGGACACTATGAAGGTATATGTACCAGAGCGGACTGCACAAGGAAGCTCGGGTAGCCCTACTCTTCCACCCTAAGGAGGAGTTGTAGGACAGGGGACAGATGAGTATAAACTAACCTAAGCATAGGCTAGGCTATACAAGAGATAGGTGGGGAGGGAGAAGAGAGGGGTCTTCCCAGGAAGGGTTTCTGTACCAGAGCGGCCACAAAGGGAAGGGAGGACACTCCCTAACCTAAGATTAGGCTGATCGGCTAAAACGGTGCAAGAGTACAGTTTCAGCATGGAACAGAGAAACCTTCCTAACCCGGCCTAGATCAGGGCTAAAAGTCCTGAACTAGGCAAGGAAGAAGACGTATCGCTATCGCAGGAAAGTCGTAGACTATCCTAGCCATAGAGGTAGGCTAGCCTAACCTCACTCTCAGACGCAATCCTAAAGGGGGTTCATTCCTTTAGGGAGGACTGAGAGGCGATATAATACTCTATTAGACAATAAATCCCTTTACTCAGAAAAGGGATCAAGGCTAATTAGAGGGAGTGCCAAGGCAGGGGATGAAGGAAGCATATAGGGGTCCTAAGGTTAGGTTAGGCTAGTAAGAATCACTGACTAGCCTATCCCCTATATGGTCCCTGAAGGCGAAAACATTTGCATCACTAGTCAAAAGTATTGTAAAATAATAATGCCACTATCTTCATAACTTAGTCTAGGATCACTGATAAATCATGCATGAACACTTGTATATAGGCTCCTGGCCTGGGGGCTATAGTAGCCGACTGGTATGGGGTCAATCGATGACCGATAAAAAGCGTCTAAACACGATATAAAAGTTCCTAGCTATGAAGACTAAATAAACTAATGTATTCGATTAGTATATAAGGCCGGAAGCGTTGTTGTGGCTAACTAAATAGAACATGCAAAACAACAACGACGCCATAAAATGGCGGGTCCGGTAGAGGCACAGCTCTGCCACAAAACATCAATTATTTCGCGAAATAATATTTACTTTACGGCCAGAGCTTAATTAAACAATACTGGAACCTTGTACTCAACTTTCCAGAAGAAGGCGAGGCTGAAGGTAACGACATAGCGAAGATGCAAAGCGATAAAGTTCACACAAGGGAAAATCCGTCTCAGTAGGGCAGCTACTAAACAAAGGATGAAGACGCGCGTGACGTCATTAGAGCAATGGCGTCCGTTTGTTTACGTCTCGAGTATCAGTAGTAGCCACGAGTGAGATTAGCTGTGGAACGGCTCCCAGCTATTCTCAGCCCTTACACACCGAAGCGTTAACTCTGTTCGGGGTGGAGATAGCTATGTGGCACGACCAGACATGCGTGTCCCCTGTTGTATTACGATGTCTTAAAGGGAAACCTTTGAGATACTCGCTCCAGAAGTTAGAATTCTGTGATAACCTGTGGTTAAATTCTCTGGGAATATCTTAGTAGTCTTATACCCAAGGAAGCTACCAAACAGGAACCTTCCATCAGGACGCCATGGCTTGAGCCCAAAAATATATAATAGTGTCATCTCTCTCTCTCTCATGTTCACAGTTATACTCTTTATTCATTGTATTTTAACAATTACATCAGTTTCTGTCTAGCATCAGCCAGGATCACCAATCCCGGGCAATCCCGAAGCACAGTCCTCTCACTGCAGTCCTTTTTAAGCAAATAATTCGGTGTTCGGCAGCTCTGCGTTACTTTGCCCGGTAGCGGAATTGCCTATTGTGTGGAGTGGGCTTCAGAGAGAGAGAATGAATGAATTTGTTTATATCGATAAATGCTTGAACTGCCCTGTTGATAGTTTACGTGATGAAATGGTTGTACTCATAGATAGATCTATGGTTGAACCACCGGGCCAGGCGCCACCATTAACCTGCCCTCCAGAAAGGTAGCAGTAGTTGTGTGGACCTTTCCCTTGGAGTGTACAGAAACTATTGGCTGCAATAGTTCCTTGCAAAACTGACATCCTATATTTTAGATTCATGTAACTAATAAATACCTATAATAAGACTGAAAACATTTACTAGTTGAAGGCAATATTTCTCAAACATTAATATTCTGACTCTGTATTAGGTAGATTTAAACTAAAACAAACAAAAACTAAATTTTTTATAAAATAAAAGTAAATTGCACTGTATAAAGTAAGCCAGATTTAGTGCACTGAAGTCCAAGTCACAATGGGAAGAATGTGAAATACTGTATTCAAATCAGCTTCACCACCCTCCAAAACTTTAGCCTTGAAACCTCTGACAATGTCAGAATAGCTGAGCTCAAACTTTTGTCTACCAAAACATTGGCAGAACCTCCTGTTCTCTAATAGATTTTACAGAATTCTATGTGAACCTTCAATTACAATCCTCTTCAAGTGAAAATCGTGGGCTCGACAGTCTCATTAAATGATTCCTGAATAATAACTATAGAAACTGACAAACATATTCTGATATTTATACAGTACTGTGACTAAAGGGCAATAAAAACTCAGCATCATAAAAAAGCAATTTAATATCTATCAATTATAAATACAATATTGATACTTGAACAAAAAATCTCTTGTAATCTTCCTCAGAGTAGAGGAAATACAGTAGTCAGTCTCATAATTAGATCAATAAGGCATCCAAAAGCATCCTTTTGACACTATGCTTATTAATCACCAAGGAACATCAATAAAGGAAGCAAACATTCTTTTCAATTAGGATCAGTCTTATAGAGGTGGCTGTAACCCTGAATACAGGTACAAGCCCTGGACATAAGGCTAAAGCAAAGACTAGATACTATATCTCGATCACATATCAGACTAGCATGTTAAAATGGATCACTTGTGAAGTGATTAAAGCTATAAAATATTGACACCTGAACTTTTACATAAAAAATAGTACTATATATAATACTATGGTAGTTTCAGAAGTAAAAAGATGGGTAAAATTTCCTACAATACACATACATTAAATACCAAAAATAATGTTCCTTACTTATTCTACAATTTTACTTATTGCAAACACAACACAAAGCAATTTAGGATCTACACAAAAACAGAAGTTAGATCAACAAAAAATAAAGGCTTGGGGAGGGCATGAAACTTTCAGCTTTTTCTATGCAGCTCTGAACACAAAACTGACAGGAAACATTTAAATTCTTTTTCATTGGATTAACACTGCAATTAAAGGTTCATTTTTCTTGTCCAAGTACTGTAACAGATTTTATTCAAATTACGAGAAAACATTTTATTCTAAGAACTGTCAAGCTGTATAATATAAGCAATTAGATAAGCATAATATACTACATTAAGCAGTCAAAGGGTTGTAAACACTGAACAGTGCAAAATTTTAAATTGGATTGCAATGTACAGTGTATATCTAATGATATATGAAAGTTATTTTGTGCAAGTTGGAAGTCCAATGTAATGTAGTGTTACTAAAGTTGTAATATATTTCTGAATGCAGTGGTCTACTAGAGAGTGAATTTCTCTCATACTATTACATATCTAGCAAATTTAAACCACAAATAATGGTTTTTTGAATGTGAAAGGCAAACTTTTTACCTATGCATTGAAAAACAATTCTTGGTTATTAGAGAGAGATTATATATTTTAATGTCTGTCAGTATACTGCAACCTATTAATGCTAGATATCTGGAATCTTGCCAAACATGTTACATTATAACTAAGTAGGAAGTACCGTTGTATTCACAATATCCATCGTACATACTTCTATACTAAGAGTTGTTAGCAATTGCAGACAAAAATTCATAGTGCTGCATGCGAGTGCACAAGTGACTTTTAGATTCAAGCTTCTGTTATCTCTTGCTTGGAAGTACCAAAGACTGCCAGCAACTACTTTTCAAGAAGATCCATCCCAGAATAGACTAAAGCTTTAAATTATGTTGTTTACCTTTGTATGACATGTATATAAATGAAAAACACTAGGAATGGTCACCTTTAAAAAACAGTACTAAAGTAGCATTACTAACACAAATTTAAATTGAAACTTCTTTAGTAATTATATACCAGAAATATTTCTCACACAATAAGGCTTGAACAAGTAAGTTTTATTAGACAGTTTTAGAAAATGCTAGAATCTATAAAGCAGTGTTGCAGAAAAATTTCAGAAACTACCAAAAAATATATAATTCATAAGGCTAAACTTTTTGGCATTAACCATTTGATTATTACAATATAAAAATGTCTAAAATAATCTTTATTATCCATTAATAAAGATATTTTATTTTTCATACCCTCAAAAATCCAATGAAGTATGAAGCATAGTAATAACTACGAGATAAAATTGAGTTGAGTCTATGACCTGGGTAAGACCTACGACTGCCCATGCCAGATTTCTGTCCTACCTAATCTTTATATTTCATTTACCCAATTCAGCAATCTACATTACCTGACTGCAAATCAGGTGTTGGGAGAATGGCACTTTGAGTTAATTAACAAATTTGTATATGCATACAAAAATATAAATGATATATGTTCATACATTAAAGAAATATCTAATGCAAGTAAAAATCATAAAAGAACAAATAAGTCAAAGTTTTTATACTATCTGTATCTAATAATGAAGCAGCCAGATAAAGATGTGATAAAATTAAAAACACAAAAGCTAATAAGAAATTCCAAATAAAACCCAAAGAAGAGATTACGCACTAAACTTACAGAGCGAACTCACCCTAGTGCTGGGGAGTCTTCATCAAAAAAAAAAAAAAAAAGAGGAACTCTAATTCATGGTGCCTTTAGGCACAATAACAAAACACAGGATTTACACATGATGTAACAACAAAAACATTGTGCTAGACTGGGAATCTCCCAAGTGGAGGGTATCCTCCCTAAATTAGAGACTCCACTACTTTCAAAATCCTGCATTTTGCTCTTCTGAAAAGACTAGGCATTAAAGTATAAGCCAAATTAGAGATCTGTTTGTAGTATAAACACAACTAAAACTTACAGCTTTCAGCCATAAATTGTATGCAAAACCTCCAAATAAATTATCTACACAACTACTTTATAAGCCAAATGAGCGATCTGTTTGTAGTATTAACACAAATAAAATTTACTGCTTTCAGAGATAAATTACAATGCAAAACCTCCAAATAAATAATCTACGCAACTACTTCATTCATGAATAAACCTAGACTACATATACCTAAACTGGTATAAGTCATTTTAATCCGTAAATAAATGGACACCTTTTTTGTCCCAGAAATTGGTCTATTCTGGGGAGATTACATAATGATTCCCAGTCTGGAGATAATTTCCTTGGTAAACAACACTAAAGCCATTTCAAATAAATGGTTGTAACTTAGACAAATGTATAACCTGGTACAGAGTAACTGAGGAGTTTCTTTACACCTCAAATGCCTGACTGATGTCTGTTTATATCCCTTTGGGATTAGAGGATACAGTATTTTGCACGGAAAGCATAAAAAACAGGGTACACAAAGATATCTGAAAAAAAATTGCTCGATTTGATCACCATCCAATAAAAAATAATGATAGGGTAACAGTTCCTAATACTATCTACAATTAAAGTATTTTTATTCAAATTAGACCTACTGTATTTATAGCTTTATGCTTCACTTATGGTAAAAATTCAAATGTGGAAATAGGTCTCAAAGTACTCTAGATGGAATTTCAACCCATCAGGCATTTAAATCTGAATTAAGTTTTTAACCTATAAGTGTTCGAGTATGAATTCAACTCTTAAGATGACGGGTATTTGAGTACTCAGACAAGGTTTAAAACAAAATAGAAAGGGGAAAGAAAAAAAGTGGGCCTTTTACTAAAGGAAAACTACTGTATATGTTTGTCTCTTCAAAGAGGGAGGGTTTAATTAAATGAAATCGGTGACTAGAGATATGCGATGAAAGGAGTCTAAAAGCCACCATTAGCCATCAATCAGTATTCAAGAATGTAGAGAAACTCTCCAGTTATTTTACAAAAATATAACCAACCCAATGAAGTTATATATAAATCTACAGTATGGCTTCTAAAAGAACTCTTATCTATGTGTTACTGATTTCTCCCTAAGGGGATCATTGGTAGATGCCACAAGACGCAAGGAATATTTTAACAGTCTAACTATTACAATAATCCTTGAATATATTTTATTACCCTACAGAGCAATAACTTTTTAAGCATAAATAAATACACGTTATTGTGACGCATTTTGAACATCAAATAAATAATAAAAGAAAAACTAAAATTAACTTCATCACACATAACCACAACACAAATATTTTTTAATGTCATTTCAAGAGGGTAAACATATGTTCTTTATCCACAACATTTGCTGGTCTTGTTGACCAAATTAAGCAACGTAAATCCAAAACCATAGTTATAAAAATCATAAAACAAAGTTTTATTTCCTGAGAATATCTGTCAAACTTGCAAGCTTCTGCACACCATTTTCTTAGAAATCTAAGACTGATAAAGTTAAAATAATACCTATAACTAAACATAAAATATTGCGTCTAAAAATTCAGAGTAAGAATATCTTATTTTGTCAATAACTTGAGTAGCAGCTCTTGACCTACAAAGGCATTTTCTATGACCTGTACGGGCTTTGCCTAAGGCTTTCCCAGAAGTTGGTCATGATCTACAAAAGTTTTAGCAGCCTCATTGCTAAACATTTCCTATAAGACAACCTTTAATAGACCTAGATTTTTTATAGTAATCCACATCAAGATTACACTCTAGGTGTATGAAATGGGAAAATGCTCATCGTACAAAAACACTGTCAAATTATTACACGGATGTAGAAATCACAACAGCAATACAGTACATTCAAGGTGAACGTCAGTCCCTTCATCTATCATCATCAACTACAGTATATATCACGTCAGTAACTGTACTATAATTAAGTAGAGGATACACTTTCACATAAAGTATAGCATCCCTAAGTTTTTTCAAGGCAGCAAAAGTATGTAATCTACACACTGCTCCCTTGTAAATTTGCTACGAGTAATTTTCTTCCATAAATATCTTGTATAGCATTCCTTCAACAAATTTCTTTTAATATGTCTTAGTAAGAAAAGCTTTCTCTTGCTAAAAATATCAATATTTATATTAAATTTTTTTCTTAGATACTAACCATTACCTCACATTACTGAAACTTGTACAGCAGAATATTTGAGATTTCTATAACAGCATAAATGATTCTTGGCAGGCAAGATTCACACAAGAGTGGATGAATATGTCGCCCTCTTTTTCTCACTGGCTTCATCAATCATTCTTGCAATGGAAAATAATTTTACCCTACTGGTCAGAGGCGAGAAGATAAAGCTGAATGTTAAACTATGCAAAAGAAGTATTACTGAATGTTTATGGATTCATACCTTAGAGCTAGTTTAACCAGACCACCAAGCTGAAAACTGCCTTAGAAAGAAATTTCATGGAATTAAAAAGGCTAACTTTCATTATGACGATGCAATTATAAAAGGAGTTGCACCTGAGTCAATTCATTCAGAAAGTTAAGCTAAGAATACAAAGATTGATTATGATGATTGCTTTTTGTTTTGACTAACTGCTAAAACCAGGACTAGATCCAAAAGCTGTATATAACAGTTATGTTCCTAACCGGCAAGCACAGTGAACTTCAAATGGAACCCCTGGGAAGGGTTATTCACTTAAGAAGAGCAAAACTGAAACCCACCCATCAAGCTGATGTATAAGCCTTTAACCTCGATTTTCTTTGGGAGAACTGGTACTATGGTAGCCAAAACCCTGATCTAATTGACCCTAACCTCAGTTATTGAAACATATATAATAACCTTTTTTCTGTTATTGCTTTCTGTCCTAACCATGGTTAGCCATCTAGTCAAGAAAGTTTACAAAAGTCATTAGTTTCTTCTTTTATATTTAGCAAGAACCACTTTACCATTATATTTCATAAGAGCTTTTCTCATACTATGTAAATCTGCATCCTAATCTCACATACAACTGAAAATAATTTCTGTTCCTTTGCTAATAAAGTTCCCATCAACTTTTGCAAGTTTAACTTTCACTCTTTTCATCCCTGATGGATCTATAACTTATCTGCTTTCCTTTTCCAGCTAATTCGGTTACAATTGCTCTGATTCTACTACTAAAACTTGTCTAATCCTACACTATCTCCGGTATTTTCTGCCTGAAAGAGCAGTAGAGTTCCTGCATCTTAGCACATTGGCAAGGTTTCTTGCTCTTATTGTGCTGTTGGACAATTCTTTGGGGAGCAAGCATGCTACTGGGTCCTTTACTTAACTGTTGAGTCCTGCACTTTATCTTTCTTCTTGGAAACATGCTCCAGTAAAGCCTTTCCCTACAAATTGCCACTCTAATCTTTTCAATTAGTACAATAACATTCTATTGCCCAAACTTTTAATATCACTAGTACTGTATTAAAAAATAACTTTGCAAATCCAATATCTTTAACTGATTATAAGGGCTAATGTTAAAGGCAATGGATTGTATTAAAAAATATTCCAGCTGCATGAACAATATGATAGATGGTATAATGGTATAGCTATTCCTAAAACTACAAGAGGTAGGATGGAGGTGATGCTGACAACAAATTGGTGTCATCATGTACACAGCTAATCACAGATGCCAAAAGATTCTCCATTAAAAGATATTTAAGAATCAAAGGTGGAAGTGGGATTGAACTAGTCAGTGTCAAGGCCCTGATTAATGGCCTGACATCCCTGTTGTGCGTTTCCCTTAGGTGCTTGTAAATAAATGAACGACACTGCCTCTTTAGGGGTGATGGGGACTTCTGTTCTTCTCTTATCCACTCTAAAATGTCTGAGTTCTGTGACCACCTGGAAGATATGCTACTGGAAGCCAACCATTCATAGTTCTTTAGTGCGACTCCAGCTTCCACCAATAACCTGTAAATAATAATTTTACAAATACATTGTCACATAAATATTTCAGAAAGATATTTTCAAAATTGTGCAAGGTTTTCCAACTTTGTAATAAGTGTTTTATTTCAATTATTTTTTACTGTAAAGAATGTCACGAGAGAGAGAGAGAGAGAGAGAGAGAGAGAGAGAGAGAGAGAGAGAGAGAGAGAGAGAGAGAGAGAGAGAGAGAGAGAGAGAGAGAGAGAGTGTGTTTTTTTGTAAAACAATGCCAAGCTGAAAGTGAATTGCCATTCCTCATAAAAGGAGAGAGAGAGAGAGAGAGAGAGAGAGAGAGAGAGAGAGAGAGAGAGAGAGAGAGAGAGAGAGAGAGAGAGAGAGAGTGTTTTTTTGTAAAACAATGCCAAGCTGAAAGTGAATTGCCATTCCTCATAAAAGGAGAGAGAGAGAGAGAGAGAGAGAGAGAGAGAGAGAGAGAGAGAGAGAGAGAGAGAGAGAGAGAGAGAGAGAGAGAGAGAGAGAGAGAGTTTTTGTAAAACAATGCCAAGCTGAAAGTGAATTGCCATTCCTCAGAAAAGAGAGAGAGAGAGAGAGAGAGAGAGAGAGCTGTATACCTAAAAAAATCAATATCTTCATATTTCATAGTATAAAAAAGTGGTGAACGCCCTCTATAGTCTTCATGTATTAATGGTATTCCTGCAGCTACCAACTCCAGTGCCATTTCCCGACGGCCCTGAAATAGGAAATACGGTCCTTTACATTTTTGTTAGATATATATAATTTTTGCATTACAGTTGCAGAACATCCTTTCTAGTAGAATAAAATTAAAAATAATATTGCACTGTACTTTTAAACTGAATTAAATTAATCCAATTTGTGCAGAATCAACAATCAAAGCTCTCATTGGAATCTTTATTATTACTGTATTATGATTGTAAAGTTGTTTAACTAGACTCCAGAGTTATACTTCTCGACTCCCATACAGCTGGCTGAAGGGTATACTCTTAACAGATAAGAAAAAATAATCTTTGTCAAAAGAAAAGATGGAGTTAGGTAGATGGGAGGAACCAAAGGGCACAGAAATAAAAATAGCAATGGGTAGCAAATGGGATATTAAAACGGACCTTTAAATCCAGCAAGAATGTAACCAGCACAAACGCGCGGGAAAATTGAATATCAACTCTTGAAATGAAACTCATTAAAAGACTCACTCGATAACCAAGAAATTGCATTGCAATATTAAGTGGGTTTTCAGTAGCCATTGTGAAGTTTATGGGTGCCCCACTCTTCAGCAGTGTCCGGACAAAACTCAGCCGCTGTTCTTTAACAGCAAACCACAATGGCGTCTGGTTGAAGAAATCACAAAGGTCAAGGCGTGCTCCTCTATTCACAAGCTCAATGAAAATTGGTT
Organism: Palaemon carinicauda; assembly: GCF_036898095.1. Lineage (NCBI taxonomy): Eukaryota > Metazoa > Arthropoda > Malacostraca > Decapoda > Palaemonidae > Palaemon > Palaemon carinicauda. The sequence goes on from NC_090744.1 coordinate 99,395,703, forward strand.
CATACCCAAGTCTGTGAAAAAAATAAAAAACAATTAATCTTCGTAACAAATTTTGAATCTAGGATAATGCCACATGTAACCAAAAGAACCAACCATTTACATCACAGCATAACTCTTATGTAACCATAACTGTAATTTTTGCAGATGGCAGAATAATGAAATGTCCAACAATGTTACCTAAAAATATTTGCTTTTATTTCTCTTTAGAGTACAGTGAGCCCTCGCTACTTCGCGATTCGACCATCGCGGATTCACCACTTCGCGTTTTTTTCATAACCCACATATATATACATATCGCGGATTTTCCGGAAATTTCGAAAATACCGCGATATCTGAAGACCCCAAATACGATATTTCGTTACCTGTACAGTAATTCCATTAATACTGTAATTAGTAATATCTGCTCTTACTGATTGTTCATTGCATTACATATGACATATAATTCAGCACAGAAAGAAATAAAACACGAAAAGAGAATGTGATCATACGATAATTCAGTACTGTATACAGTACGTAGTAAAATTAAATCGAACATGAAACGCAAATCAGATGCAGTCATACCATATTAGAATGGTGTAAGGCTGCTGATGGCTACTACTGTACTACAAATGTAATGGATGTGCATCTTTTCCATGAATCTTTTGTATGTATACGTACGTAGTACTGCATCCAATAATATTCTTTGTTGCAAAAATCACATCTCGAATAAGTGTACGAGAGAGAGAGAGAGAGAGAGAGAGAGAGAGAGAGAGAGAGAGAGAGAGAGAGAGAGAGACATATCCTACAACAAAACAAGCGTAAAATAGCGTACGTAAAGCTGTATTATTATTCTTATTATTATTATTATTGTTGTTGTTGTTATTAAAATTATTATTGTTATTATTATTATTATTATTATCATTATTATTATTATTATTATTATTATTATTATCATTATTTATTATTATTATTACTGTACAGTATACGTAGGGTACCTTGTACTTTGAATTGGTAACCTACGTAGCATATAAGACGGGTTGTGATTGGTTCAAGCGCTAATAGATGACGAATCAGAACCCAAGTTTTGTTATCTAGCCTGTGATTGGTGTTTTGCCCGCATCTCCAACCCGCAGCATCTACGTATTCGCGGTCATTTTGTCTCCCGCCGTATCGCTGTGTAGATGTTGTTAAGTTATTGTGGACTTTAACTGTGCTGTGCGTGACTGTTTTAAGTTGAACTTTTTGTTGAACTTTCTGTTAAACCCTACTGTACAATGCCTCCCAAGCGTTCTGCTTCTACTAAGGCTGGTAGTGAGCCTAAACGCCACCGAAAAATGATGACGATTGCTGAGAAGGTGACACTTCTCGATATGTTGAAAGAAGGCAGAAGTTACGCGGCCGCAAACCTCGAAGACCTGACGAAATCGGCCAGTGAAGAAGACAGTGAAACACAGGAAGAGATCCAAGAAATTGTCGAAGAAACGGGCTTAACATTAGAACGGCTTGCCAAGCTCTGCAACCTTGCGAAGGAGTTGAGAGAATTGTCGCAAGAGTGGGACGAGAATATGGTTCGTTCTATGCAATTCAACAAAATCGATGTAGACATGACTCCCTACAGGATGCTCTTCGAGCGAAAAAAGAAGCAGCGGCAGCAACTTCCGATCACAATGTTCTTCCAGCCTCGCAAAAAAGAGCCAGTTCCTCCTGCTATTATGCCCTCGGAAGAAATTGAAGAAGTGTCCCAGGAAGAAGTTGAAGAGGTGTCCCAGGAAAAGACACCTCGTCTGAAGAGACGTAAAATACTATCATTGGCTGCACAGTAGAAGACATCATCAGCTTCATCATCATCATTTCTACTGTGCAGCAAATTCATCGCCATCATCATTCAAGTTTTTCTTGAACTTCTTTCGTGGTGAGTACAGTAACAATCTTTATTTTTTACTTTAATATTCTAACATTTTAATATTTGTGCCTGTTTTAGTTTAGTACTGTATGCATTAAGTTAAAGGGAAGGTTTTAAAAGTCTGAAGAGTATACATGTTGTAACCTATCATATTTTTTTGTTTAAAATTTACATTTACGTACGTAAAACAATCTCTCTCTCTCTCTCTCTCTCTCTCTCTCTCTCTCTCTCTCTCTCTCTCTCTCTCTCTCTCTCTCTCTCTCTCTCTCTCTCTCGTAAATTGTTTTCCTGCTTTGCTACCTACAGTATGTACTGTATGATTTTATATAGATACGGTAAATAATATTTGTAATAACATATTTTCTAAAAGCTTTTACTGTAAATATCATTATTTATCACTTTCATCATGCGCGTTAAATGCCTTCTTTGTTTACTGAGCGTACTTTATGACGCCGTCGTTTCAGGCGGCGTCATAAAGAAAAACATTTCATTTGGAAGTCCTAAGAAAAATTAAGTAAAACATTGGTAATAACAAAATCAACATACTGTATAATCAATATAATCGATGCAAAAACTAACCTATACACAGATGTGTATACTAAATGAGTTTGTTTCTTAATTATGATCAGAGAAACGTAAACAAAACATTGGTTGCCATTTTTTATCGTGCTTTTTGGCGTGTTTAGGAAACGCATGATATAAAATCGCCTTTAATATTTGTGCCTTTTTTAGTTTAGGGTACTGTAGTACATGCATTAAGTGTTCTGTACATTAAAGGGTAGTTTGTTAACAGTACTACGTACAAGGGAAGGTTTTAAAAGTCTGAATATACATGTTAAATAAATAGGTAAATATGGTGTCACTACTTTGCAGATTTTCACCTATCGCGGTCGGGTCTGGAACCTATCTACCGCAATAAACGAGCGTTCACTTTCAGATTGATTACTCCTATTCAATTATCTGAGCAAATATGGGTTGATTTACTCATTAATTATTTAATCTTCCAAAAACTTAATGATTTTTAGCTTCTGTAGATGCAATCTTACTTTGTTCCAACATATATACAAACCCCTTTCTGTAATACGAGAATGTTTTCAGCATAGCTGGAACTTTTCTGTTCCTATAGCTACATTAAATAGCCACTTTTGTTTCTAGCTGCCGGATAGTACAGCTGTACTTCTGGCACCCTCTCCTGGCAGTTTTAATCATTTGCTTAACTTTTAGGCAATTTATTGGCAGATCATTGTGTGCAGTGGCGATAATATAGCAGATTTTTAGTTGTTTCCTGGTAACTGTGGCTGCGTAACAGGTTGCTGTGGCTCATGGGAACATCCCTGCCTGGCATTCTACTAGACGGGAGATCGAGTCACGCTCAAACTCAATGGTTTCTTGTAGTGTCAGCAACCTCACTATCCTTAAGAGCTAAGGATGGGGGATTGTAGGAGCCTATTGGTCTACCTGCTGAATCATCAGCATCCATTGCCTGGCCCTTCCTGGTTTAATCTGGGTGGAGAAGGAGCTTGGGTGCTGATCATATGTATATATGGTCAATCTCTAGGGCATTGTCCTACTAGCAAGGGCAGTGTCACTGTCCCTTGCCTCTGTCATTCATGAGCGACTTTTAAACCTGCCGATATTCACATTTTTATTCCTATTGGACAGCAATACTGTTTACTGTTAATTACCTCGAGAGTATTGCCCTCTAATGACAACAACGTAATCCGATCCTGGGAACGCACTAAGGACATATCCTCGGGTTATGCTGTTACTTCATAGTGTAGAGTGTCATCATTAGCCTATATGACCCTGCAGAAGGTGAATCTCAAGTTCCTTCTTCTCTTCAACTCATCTTTATGAGTTTTACAGCTACTCATCTTCGAAGAAATCCAGGAAGACCTATTAATAGGAGTCATGTATGCGTCACTACTACCATTTCTCTCCCCGCAAGAGAGAGGGTACACTCATCACTCATACTAAGCTAAGCTCAAGCACTGCAAGTCAGGATGAAGGGGGTTGCCCTTTTTTTCCCTTCCTAGTTGATCAATGGGTTGTGGTATCCTATTGGAAAAGTCCCAACCTAGCGATCTGCTGGACCGGGTTTTGAAACCCACTCAAGCTTGGTAGTTTCAAGTAGTGGCCTATTGCAAACGTCCCTGCCTGGTGATCTGCTGGACTGAGGTTCGAGACTCACTCAAGCTCAGTAGTTTCTAGTAGTGTTTGCAACCTCACCATCCTTGTGAGCCAAGGATGGGGGGTTTGGGGAAGCCTATAGCTTGACTTGCTGAGTTATCAGCAGCCATTGCCTGACTTTCCAGATGTGATACCAGCTGCTCTGAAAAGAAGAAGAAACCATCTGTGAAGACCGATCATTCAAAATCTCACAAGACGTTGTCCGACTTCGCCCAACGTACGCATGAGATAGCCAGTGCTGTACCACCCTCCACCCTAACACTAGGTGGTGGGTCAGTACGAGGTATACTTGATCCTGTTCCTGCTACCAGCACTCAGTCCCAAAAGGAACTGAATACACACACTGTCAGACAGGATGAAGGTCGCTACCCTTGCCCTCCACCTTCTTTAGAGAGCTCAAGATAGATGCAATCACCCAAAAGGATCAACACCCTATGACTTTCTTTCTCATGTGAGAGGAATCCAAGTCTCATTAGAGGTTGACCTACAGTATTCCTCTACATAGTTACATAGGAGGATCACGGCTGTACCAAAACCCGACCCTCTACGGGAAGGCGTTTCAGTACAAGAAACAGAAGCTCACTACTGGTCAGGATATTAGCCGCCACCCTTGTCCCTCTACTCCAGGGATATTCCTTGGGATGCTTCAGTGATGCCAAGACTTCGAAGAACGTTGAGTTAACCACCGGTACATGCCAAGAGTTTCTACTAGGGAATACAATCCTAGTATGTTCTTAAAAGATTTTATTTCAATTGTTCATTACTTCTCTTGTAGTGTACTTGTTTCCTTTCCTCACTGGGGTATTTTTCCCTGTTGGTTTAAACAAGGAGTTGAATCTCAGTAAATTTGGTTCAAAGAAAGGAAAAGAAGTGAAAAAAGAAGTGAAAAAAACAGCGAACATGGCCAATTTTTAAGTGTTCTAGTTTATATTCTAATGATAAAAACAAATAATGCCATAATATATTAGTATATCAATATATATTATTATAGATATTCCCTCAATTGTGGGGATAATTTGATAATTATCTGAATCTTTACAATCAGCGATCGGCAAGCTGGCGAACTGGCAATCGGCGAGCTGGAGATCAACTATCTTGAACTTTAATCCTTCCATTTTTTCTATGTCAATGTGGAAAGGCATATCAGCATCCGGGAAAGTAAGGATAATCATTGATGTTCTAGGTACTTTATGCACTTTCCACACTGTTAATGGACTCATAGCCCATTTAGCGTGCTCACAAGCTTTCGACCTTGACATAACAGTGTGCTGATTCTCAACCCCATACCAGATTTCATTTAAATGCAGTATGCATTCTTTTCATATCAGGTTTAAAACTAGCAAGATTTACAGGTGAAGAGACAGAGAGGAAAAGTAAAAAGAAGAATTGAATGAACTAAGTTATTACAATGGAATCATCTTGTAAGTGAGACGAGGTTTTATATCAGGAAATCTTCCCAGAAAATTCTTTTTGTTACACAGAAAAGGGGAATATACCCCCTACATTCACTGCTCTGTCTTGTATGGAACTGAACACGAACACCCTCATGTAGAAGGATAGACGCTACCCTCCTTCCTCTCCTTCTTAATAGAGTTCCAGAGATAACCCTGACCTGGCCTTCCATTTTGCCTCTGGTCTCTACAAGATTGGAATCGATCTTCTACATGCTGGTCATACACCATACGATTGGATCTCTCGTGCTTGTTCCTCAGTGAGTCTGGGGTTACAGGACTTCTAGTATCTGCCTTCTTCTAGCTTTTCAAGTCCAGGATACTGGTGAGAGAGGAACCTTTGATTATTCTCGTCGCTAGCACGGGCTATGAAATCCTCCTTTCAAGAGCACCAAGGTTTCTTTCCTTGTGGTCTTCCCTTTGTGTTTTGTCTTCATGGGAATGATTTATCCTCGATAGAAATACTTGCGCTTGTTCTCCACAAGCATCAAAACAACACGATCAGAAACCATGCAATCTGAATTACACTCATTCTTCAATTGATTGTGACTTTCAAGTCACCAGGGAACTACTTCAACGGGAAGGTTTTCAGATTCCAGGTCCTATGCTTTGGACTGGCAACCGCTACAAAAGCGTTCATTCTCGTGTCAGCTTGGGATCATGCCAATGTAATTCCCCTCCTTCGATAACTGGACAACTGGCTGATCTTGTCTTCCTCTCTGAAGCAGCTTCTCCAGCATTGAGACAAGCTCCTTCATCGGGAGAAGTTACGTCTCTCAGTCTCTCATCCAAGCAGAGAATGGAGTATCTAGGAATGCTGATAGATACATCTGAAAATGTCTTTCCATCAGACGACTGCATCAGCAGACTCAGAAAGGTATCACGACCTTTTCTCTCCCGGCAAAAACTACTGGCACGACAGTTGCAACAGCTGCTTGGAAATTTGTTGTTGTAGAAGCTTGTTCCTCACAGGGGTCTCCATCAGAAATCCCTCCAGTGGTGTCTGAAATGACACTGGTCAGCCAACAAGGGGCAAGGAACAATCTAGTTTGGTAGCTAAACAACAAGAACCCCATCAAGGACAGTCCCGTAAAGTGTCCTCCTTTGGAAATGCTTCTCTTTACTGACACATCAAATGTGGGATGGTGTGCACATCTCAGGAATCAGACCACCTCGGGGTGTTGACCTGACAAAAAGAAATGCCTGCACATCAACTGTGGAAATGAAGGTAGCTCTTCTGGCACTGCAGTCATTTCATCAGTATCCTATAGGCCACTTGGTAGCTCATGAATGACAGAGGCAAGGGACAGTGACATTGCCCTATCAAGCAGAACAATACCCTTGAGACTGACCACATTACATATGATCAGTGCCCAAGCCCCCTCCACCCAAGCTGGACCAAGGAAGGCCAGGCAAGGCAATGGCTGCTGATGACTCGGCAGATAGACATATAGGCTCCCCCCAACCCCCGAGGTTGCAGCGACCAAAATAACTAAGGGGTTTGAGCGGGACTCAAACCCTAGTCTGGCAATCACCAGGCAAGGACCCTACCACCACTACCATTACTGCTGTAGTGTCATACTTCAAAGAGCAAGGAGGTACTATATCACTTAAGTACCAGATCAAGCAGTGGCCTAGAGGATACATTTCAACATTCATGGGACAATTGTCATCTACATTTTTACGACATCTACATTTTTCCGCCTTTCTGTCTAATTCAAACGGTAATCAGTAGGGTGCTGACCACCTCAAATCTATGAGTAGACCTGGTGGCTCCCATGGCTACATGCCAAATGGCACCCAGACCTGCTGATGCTCCTAGTCAAGGCACAGATAGAACAACCCTGATGGCCCAAAATACTTTGCCAGCCCCACCTGCAGAGGTGCCAAAACACGGTGACATCCCTGTCACTTTACAGTTGGAGATGATCTAGCACGTCTTCTGAGCTTAAAGCTTTTTCTGATGCACTGCAGAGATTTCTGGATATCTAAGTAGATCCTCTTCTGATGTTCACCAGGCAAAGTGGACCATCTTCTGTGATTGGCGTCATACAAGGAGTATTTCTCCGGTAGGAGCCTCTCCACAACTCCTCTCAGTACATGTAAAGGCTATCACTTAGCCTTGAGCCAGATCTTTAGACGGAAATTCTTATATCTTTCCTTTTTGCGAGTTATCCATACTCAGGAGGAGCTTTGAGAAGTTGAACCATCTTCATGGGACGTTACCCGAGTTCTCCAGTCCCTCTAGCTAGCCAACTACAAACCTTTAAGGAAGCATCTGAGGGAGATATGACTCTCAAAGACCATCTTCCTCCTTGCATTAGCAGCACGTAGGCAAACTTCATGGCATTTCAAGCAGACACAGCTACAAAGCCTTTTAGTCAGTTGTACAAGTACTGAAGACTGAAGATGAAGATCTCCAAGAATACCATATCCTTCTGGCTACAAGGAATGATTAGGAGTGTATCCTCCTTCTGCTGGGGATCAAGAATAATCTGCTTGAGCTCATGCCCATGGAGTCAAAGGGATTGGTTGTACACTATCCTTTAAAAAGAACCAGTCAATGAGTCAAGTGTTGAAGGCTGGAGTTTGGAAACCCTAGACAATATTTATGGACCACTATCTGCGGGAGTACAGTAATCCCTTTGCTATCATGTGTGTTAGGTTCCAGATATCCCCCACAATAGCTGAAAAGCCATGAAGTACATATAGAAATCTACAGTATATTTTTTTTTCATCATTTTTATAGTTTTTATTATCTTTATAAATTTAAGATTTTATAAACCCTCCCAACACATATAAACTCATAAGCTCTTAAACACTTTTTAAGGTAAAACTTATTTTTACAGTTGAAATATCCTTTCATATTCGTAAATGAAAGAACTACAATCTGAACACTAATCATTGAGGATACGTGAACTCCATTCCTAGGATGGCCTTATTGTGGGAAGTTACAACACTTTTCGCAGTCTTGTTAAAAGTGACATTTGCTGTCGTCCTTAAATTCTTTTGATCCTTCTTGATAGAGTGAACAGTAGATTTGTTAATGCTGTAATAGTGTCCTATATCCACACAGCTTCTCCCATTCTTAAGTATGTCAACGAGTTTCATCTTCTCCACTATAGCAAGCCTCTTCTTCAGATCCTTAGGTTCACTGTCAGAAACCTTAGAAGGGGCAGAACATTCACCTGACATCTTAAGGCTTGAAAGAAATTCACATTCTTAGAGAAACCTGTAAAAACACCACACAACACCTATAAAGGGGCAGAACGATGTTGCATATGTGTGTAGAAATAAACTGGACAGGTTAAGATACCTCAGAGTGATCCTGTGATCGAGAATGACCATGAATGGGAGGTAAATCAGTTGTTGTTTGCAGATGATACTGTACTGGTTGCAGACGCGGAAGAGAAGCTTGGCTGATTAGTGACAGAATTTGGATGGGTGTGTGAGAGAAGGAAGTTGAAAGTTAATGTGGGTAAGAGTAAGGTTGTGAGATGTACGAGAAGGGAAGGTGGTGCGAGATTGAATGTCATGTTGAATGGAGAGTTACTTGAGGAGGTGGGTCAGTTTAACTACTTGGGGTCTGTTGTTGCAGCAAATGGTGGAGTGGAAGCAGATGTACGTCAGAGAGTGTGTGAAAGGATGCAAAGTGTTGGGGGCAGTTAAGGGAGTAGTAAAAAATAGAGGGTTGGACATGAATGTAAAGAGAGTTCTGTATGAGAAAGTGATTGTACCAACTGTGATGTATGGATCGGAGTTTTGGGGAAGGAAAGTGACGGAGAGACAGAAATTGAATGTGTTTGAGATGAAGTGTCTAAGGAGTATGGCTGGTGTATCTCGAGTAGATAGGGTTAGGAACGAAGTAGTGAGGGTGAGAACGGGTGTAAGAAATGAGTTAGCAGCTAAAGTGGATATGAATGTGTTGAGGTGGTTTGGCCATGTTGAGAGAATGGAAAATGGCTGTCTGCTAAAGAAGGTGATGAATGCAAGAGTTGATGGGAGAAGTACAAGAGGAAGGCCAAGGTTTGGGTGGATGGATGGAGTGAAGAAAACTCTGGGTGATAGGAGGATAGATGTGAGAGAGGCAAGAGAGCGTGCTAGAAATAGGAATGAATGGCGAGCATTTTTGACGCAGTTCCGGTAGGCCCTGCTGCTTCCTCTGGTGCCTTGGATGACCGCGGAGGTAGCAGCAGTAGGGGATTCAGCGTTATGAAGCTTCATCTGTGGCGGATAACAGGGGTGGGTGGGCTGTGGCACCCTAGCAGTACCAGCCGAACTCGGTTGAGTCCCTTGTCATTCTGGGAGGAACGTAAAGAGGAGAGGTCCCCTTTTTTGTTTCATTTGTTTGATGTCGGCTAACCCCCAAAATTGGGGGAAGTGCATTGGTATATGTATGTATGTAATTTACTTTATTAATTTTTAGGCCCAAAAATTACTGCAGTATTTAAAAAAAAAAATTATATAACCTATCTGCCCTTAGAAACCTGTGATATACTGTAAAGAGGAGTCCACGACAGTAACTACCATCACCTTGTTATAATTTCAACAGCTGAGTTCCAACTACGCTGAAAACATACTTCTTTTAAAGGACTCTGGTATGTATAGTTAGGAAAAATATAAATTACTTTTAATTTGTGATTTTTCAATATCAAACTTACCCGATGATCATATAGCTGCATCCCTGCTGCCCGACAGACAAAATCTACGTGAGGAATACGCCAGCGATCGCTATACAGGTGGGGTGTACATCAACAGCGCCATCTGTCAAGTAGGTACTCAAGTACTCTATGTCAACAACGAACCAATTTTCCCTCTGTCGTGCCACAGGCAAGACCTACTAAATACGCCGTCCCTAACTGGATTTGTTTTCACAACGATTTGGTGAAGTACACTATTCCAGTTTTGAGCTTTCGCTATACAGGGGTTTTATCTTCATTTCAAAACTTGAACTCGTTTTGGATAGATTTAATTATGGTGACGAAGAGAGTATGGACTCTCTTTCACTTTTAAATGGCCGACCCTTCCCTTAGACGGAAGTGTTGGTGACGAAGAGAGTATGGACTCTCTTTCACTTTTAAATGACCGACCCTTCCCTTAGACGGAAGTGTGTTTAGGTTTTTGGTAATTTTGCTTAACAAGTTATAGTTCTATTTATTTTATATCTCTCCGCCTTTATAGGCCTCTTCGATTAACTTTCCATTTATTATAAACTTATAAAAAATTAATTTTTATGTTTGTTTATATGCGACCTTTCCTAATAGTAGGCGGTCCTTACTTGGATCCGAAGTTAATTAACATTGAGCCCGTCATATCGTTTTTCCTTTTAAGAATTTATACTTTTTTAATTTTAATGTTTTTGAAAGAATTTCTTTGATAGTCTCGTACTGTTTTCAAAGATGAACTAACGTTTAGTTTAGTCTCCGCAGTTGTTGACGTTCAGAACGTTCAACATGCGCTCTATCGTTACGATAGAGAGAGAGTATTTCACGGTTTCACGTTGCAGTAAGAGTAAATCGATTCTAGCGTTTCGTTCATTCTTTCTTAGCTTAAATGGTTTTAATTCTAATAAAGGAACTTTTTATTTGGGAAACCTTTCAGTTTTTTCCTTTAACAAATAATATGTTTTAACGATATATAATTGGGCTCTTCTCTCAGGTTCTAAGTCAAGAGAGAGAGAGAGAGATAGAGACGGAGGGAGAGAGAGGAGAATAAACGTTTCGTTCAAGCGGGTAACGTTGTTCTCGTTTTTTACTCTTCTCCCTAGTCGCTATAGGGGAAGAAGGTAAAACGTTTCTAGAGTTTTATTCTTGTTCCCAGGCTTTATGCGGTGAGAGATTTTAAACGTAGTTTATTTGATCTAGTGTTTAGTCTCTTTTCCAGCCACTGAATTCTTTATCTTTCATTATGTTTTTCTGTTGCATTGTAAACTGTTTTCGCAATTACTACCTTTTAATGAAGGATAGGATTGCGTGTTTCAGGTACAAATCACTTAAAGTTTCGATTTCAGTGAAATAAGTGCAAACAGAAAATCAAAATTGATAAAGTGATATGCGCAAAGTGTTACAGTGTTGCGTTCGAGGGTTCGTCTGTTCGTGCCAGTTGTTCACCTAGTCCGATACCTCTTACAAGCTCCCAAGCCCAGGGGAGAAGTAATGTCGAAGGACTTATGGGTTCCACAGGCCTTGATCGACGAACAGACGTTTCCCTCCGTGGTTTCGGGTGTATCTACACACGTTGCCGACGTGATCACCCCACCCACACAAAGACGAGAGAGCCCATTTATTCCTCGTCTGCGGAAGAGGTTTCTCGCAGAAACCATGGACCAAATCTTGCAGCTATTAAGTGCAAGTCGGTCCCTTCCGCGCAAGTCCAACGGCCTAGGTGTAGCCACTGGGTCAGTTCGGACTCGCTGCAGTCTTCAACGACTGCACACCTTCCGAGAGAGGCAAGGTGGTACCGCAACAGGCAGTAACTCCGTCTGTTGCCGCACCAGCTGTTTTAGACCCTCAGTCACAACGGACAGTAGCTCCGTTTGTTGCCGTCTTTTATAGACCCTAGTGGTCCATGCTGCAGATATGCAGTCTCAGCTTGCTTCCTTCATGCAGGAGTATCGTGCTGAGAAGGTTGACACTGCACCTGTTAACCTACAACCTGCCACGGTTGTGCGCTCAGCAGATACTGCGGCTGCCTGCTCCCACACTCCACCTGTGAGAGCTCCACCACCGATGCGCAGTCGACCCTGCCAGACGCATGTTCATGCTGCACCCTCCGTTGACATGCGTGAGCTACCGCATCAGCAGTGGGAAGGTGCTGTCAAGCTGCCGTGTTTTGCCACAATGCGGCATGCTCCGCAACCCACGGCAGTCCCTCCCACGCACCAGCACTCCGCTTTTGTTGTTGCCAGCTCCCACACTCCGACTGCGGAGAAGGTTGACGATGCACCCGTTGGCCTACAGCCTGCCACGGTTGTGCGCCCGGCATGGCTGCCTGCTCCCACACTCTTGTTGTGAGAGCTCCTCCACCCATGCGCAGTCTACCCTGCCAGACGCATGCTGACTCCCACAGACACACGGAGCACTCCGTTGCCGTGCGTGAGCTACCACAAGCTGCCGTGTTTTGACACGGTGTGTCAGCCTCAGCAACACACTGTGGTTACCGCCACTCGCCCGCAGCAAACTAGTCAGTCAGGAGTTGAGGCTTCCCCACACAGCTTTAACTCACAGACTGTCAAACAGTTACATGACATTGCCTTCTGGTGTGCTACTAATACACTAGTGCTGTATGTCCTCACGCACCTGTTGGGGTTGACAGTTCAGTTTTTGACAGTTCACAGACTGTCAAGCAGTTTCATAACGTTGCCTTCTGGTCTGCTGCTTATGCACCAGTGAAACCCTCACTGAGATAACCTAGCTTTTCTCGGACATGGTTCCTGTAAATGAGAAAGTGCTGTTCTCCCTCCTTCTGATATTCCCTTGAGGACTCTGTCATTTGGAGAGGAGCCTTAAGCTGCTTAGCCTCCTATGGACTTTAATTAAAGCATAACATGCTTCCAGGGAGGGTAAATGGTTCCGCTTCAGTCGCTAACCCCGTCTGTTGCCACACCTGCTCCCATAGACCTTGGGCTTTGTTGCAAGACATGCAGTCCAAGCTTAGTCCTTGATAGAGGATTTTTTACGGAGAAGAACCTTCTTGCCAACAACCTTCCTACCGGTTGGTTGTACGCCCTGTTGACGCTGAGGTATCCTACTCACGTCCGCCAGTTGAGATGGTTCCTCCACCGGTGCGACCCAGTGTGGGTTGCCAGTCGCAAGTTGACGTTAAGCTACTCTCGGAGGTGGTTGTGGACGTTCAGTGTGTCACTGGGAAGACGTTCAACAACCAGCAGAGGTGACTTGTTGTGACGCAGTGCGGCAACCTCAGCAACCCGATAAGGGGTTGTCTGCACTACCCAGACAGTCTAGACAGTTTCGGGTTGTCGCTGTACTTCCTCGCTTCCCCATGGTTGACAGTTCACAGACTGTGCAGCAGTACCATGATCTTGTGTCCGGCTCCGTCACGCATCCACCAGTGCGACCGGATTCAACGAGTCAGACGTTGCCCACTCCGTTGCCGTTTCCTCATCAGTTTCGGATGAGGAACCCTCTGATGAGGACATGGCTGAACAAGACGATCAACCCCCAGCCCTGCTATCCATCCAGAAGATGCTGAAGAAGGAACACGGCCCTGTCAGGCTGTGGATGAGTCTGGTTAGGACACTGTCATCCGTGGTTCAATTGGTGTCACTTGGAAGACTATACCTCCGTCCTCTTCGGTTTCATCTAGCTCTTCACTGGAAAAGGACAAGACGCTAGAAGCGGTCTCGATCCCGGTTTCCGGAAGATAAGTCTGGTCTGACTTGATGAAAGGACTTTATCAACCTTTTATAGGGTCTTCCCCTGACTGTTCAGACTCCCAACCACGTTCTCTTCTCAGTCGCATCGGACGTAGGCTGGGGTGCGACCTTAGGCGGTAGGGAATGCTCGGGATTATGGAACTCGAGTCAAAGGACAATGCATTTTATCTGCAAGAAGCTTCTGGCAGTACGTCTGACCTGGAAAGCTTCAGGTCTCTCCTTCAAGGCAAAGTAGTGGAGGTGAACACGGACAACTCCCTGCTTTGATGTTCATCTCCTAGCAAGGAGGGACCTACTCTCTGACATGGTGCGAGTTCGCAAGTGACCTCCTCTCCTGTTCAACAGGTCTAGACTTTTCACTAGTAACAAGTTTCTTCCAAGGCAACTTGAATGTCTTAGCAGATTGTCTCAGTAGGAAGGGACTATAATTCCAACATTTTGGACCCTCCACAAAGATGTATGCAAGAGACTTTGGGTCACCTGGGGCCAGCCAACCATAGATCTCTTCGCAACCTCGATGTCCAAGAGGCTCTCAATACTTTGCTCACCTATCCCGGACCCAGCAGTGGTTCTTTTAGATGCCTTTCTACTAGATTAGTCTCATCTAGATCTATATGCATTCCCTCCGTTCTAGATTGTCAACAAGGTACTGCAGAAGTTCGCCTCTCACGATGGGACAAAGTTGACACTAGTTGCTTCCCTCTGGCCCGCGAGAGAATAACTTACCGAGGTACTTCGATGGCTAGTAGACGTTCCCAGAACTCTTCCCCTAAGGGTGGACCTGCTACGTCTGCCACGCGTAAGAAGGTACTCCAAGGCCTCCACGCTCTTCGTCTCACTGCCTTCAGAGTTTCGAAAGACTCTCGAGAACTAGAGATTTTTCGAAGGAGGCAACCAGAGCGATTGTTAGAGCAAGGAGAACATCCACCCTTAGAGTCTACCAATCGAAGTGGGAAATCTTCCGAAACTGGTGCAAGTCAGTATCCGTATCCTCGACCAGTACCTCTGTAACTCAAATAGCTGACTTCCTCTTATATCTGAGGAAAGAGCGATCTCTTTCAGCTCCCACTATCAAGGGTTACAGAAGCATGTTGGCATCAGTCTTCCGTCACAGAGGCTTAGATCTTTCCAACAATAAAGATCTACAGGACCTCCTTAAGTCTTTTGAGACCACGAAGGAGCGTCGTTTGGTTACACCTGGTTGGAATTTAGACGTGGTTCTAAGATTCCTTATGTTAGACAGGTTCGAACCTCTTCAATCAGCCTCCCTGAAAGATCTCACCTTTAAGACTCTTTTCCTGATATGCTTAACCACAGCTAAAAGAGTCAGTGAGATTCATGCCTTCAGCAAGAACATCGGATTCTCATCCGAAACGGCTACATGTTCTACATCTTGGTTTTCTAGCCAAACACGAGCTGCCTTCTCGGCCTTGACCAATATCGTTCGATATTCCAAACTTATCGTATGGTTGGAAATGAACTAGAAAGAGTATTATGTCCTGTAAGAGCTCTTAAGTTCTATTTTAAAAACCTTTACGAGGCCCGTCTGAAGCTTTATGGTGTTCAGTTAAGAATTCATCTTTGCCTATGTCAGAGAATTCTTTATCCTATTATTTTCAGACTGTTAATACGAGAAGCTCATTCCCTTCTGAATGAGGAAGACCAAGCTTGGCTGAAGGTAAGGACACACGAAGTTAGAGCTGTCACAACTTCCGTGACCTTTAAACAAAATAGATCTCTGCAAAATATATTCGACGCAACCTTTTGGAAAAGCTAATCAGTGTTCGCGTCTTTTATCTTAAGAATGTCCAGTCTCTTTACGAGAACTGCTACACTCTGGGACCATTCGTAGCAACGAGTGCAGTAGTGGTGGGGGCTCCACCACTACAATTCCCTAATTCCAGAACCTTTTTAATCTTTCTCTTGAAATATTTTTGGGTTGTCCGGAAGGCTAAGAAGCCTTTCGCATCCTACTTGATTTGGCGGGTGGCCAAAATCATTTCTTGAGAAGCGCCTAGATTAGAGGTTTTGATGAGGACCTTTAGTATGGGTTGCAACCCTTCATACTTCAGCTCCTAGGAGTCGCTCAGCATCCTATGAGGATCGCGAGGCTCAGTAAGGAAGACGTACTTAAAAAGGCAGAGTAATTGTTCAAGTCGTCTTCCTTACCAGGTACTTATTTATTTTATGCTTGTTATTTTGAATAACTGCTAAAATGAAATACGGAATACTTAGCTCATAATGTCAACTTGTTATGCTGGTCTCTACCCACCCCCCTGGGTGTGAATCAGCTATATGATCATCGGGTAAGTTTGATATTGAAAAATGTTATTTTCCTTAGTAAAATAAATTTTTGAATATACTTACCCGATGATCATAAATTAAAGGGCCCACCCTTCCTCCCCAATAGAGAACCAGTGGGACAGAGGAGAAAATTGGTTCGTTGTTGACATAGAGTACTTGAGTACCTACTTGACAGATGGCGCTGTTGATGTACACCCCACCTGTATAGCGATCGCTGGCGTATTCCTCCCGTAGATTTTGTCTGTCGGGCAGCAGGGATGCAGCTATATGATCATCGGGTAAGTATATTCAAAAATTTATTTTACTAAGGAAAATAACATTTTAGAAAGTGATGGTTAGCAATACAGTAAACCCTCGCCACTTCCTGGTTCAAGTTTTACGGCCTCAGTGAATCAGTGATTTGTAAAAAAAAAATATTCATAGAAAAATAAAAATAAAAAAATACCGCCATATTGGCAGCCGTATTGCGGAAAGCAGCGTTGTTTCATTGTAATGCAAGAGAGAAACGATTTCCCAGGATTCCAGACAAAGAGAGAACCTCTCTCAGAGCCTTTGTAAATACCCACGGCCTATCAGAATAGGCACGTGATTAGTTCCCGGCACGAGATCGACAAATGACGGCACGTGTGGATGTATCCTGTGTGTTGATTGGCTGCGCATCATCGCATCTTCTCCCAGCTTCTTCCTTTGTTGTGTCTCGCCACTCTCGTTCACGTTGTCAACTGTGTCTCACGTATCTTAGTATTGTGTTCGAAATTAACTTTTTGATAAGCCCTTACAATGCCTCCCTGCAAATGATTCCTCTAGTGAGCTAAAAAGGAAGAGGAAGATGATGACCATCAGTGAAAAGGTCAAACTTTTAGATATGTTAAAACTATGCCACTGTGGCACACCATTATGGAGTGAATGAATCGACCATGCACTATATAAAAAAAGATGAAGCTAACATACGCAAAACTGCTGCAATAAGCTTTAATAAAGAAGCGAAACGTTTGGTAAATCGCAAGACTTCTTGTGTTTACTGGACCTGAAGGCTGTGTACTTCCAGATCCCAGTCCATCCGTCTTCAAGGAAGTACTTAGGATTCAGCATAGACAACAAGGAGTACCAGTTCAAGGTGCCGTGTTTCGGTCTCTCCACAGCACCACAGGGTTTCACCGGACTGTTCACCCTAATTTCATCATAGGCACTCAGGATCGGCTTCCGTCTCCTCCGTTATCTGGATGACTGCCTGATCCTCGCAGACTCGGATTCATTCCCTCTTTGACAACGAGACAAACTTCTACGACTTTGCCTGGATCTAAGGATCATGGTAAGTCTCGAGAGGTCCGCTCTGCTGCCCAATCAATGACTGATTCACCTAGGCATGATTATAGACACCAATCTCCATAAAGCCTTTCCATCAGACGACAGGATAGCAAGGCTGAGAAGAGTCGCAAGCCCTTTCCTCAGATGAGAAGAGCTTCCAACCCAATCGTGGTTACGTCTCCTCGGTCAACTTTCACCCTTGGCTCGTCTAGTCCTCAACAGTCGCCTCAGGGTGAGGTCTCTCCAGGGGGGACTCAGGTCCGAGTGGAATCAAGGTTGCGATTCCCTGGACATCATGATCCCTATGGATCCTTCAGAACGGACGAACCCCCAGTGGTGGGCAACAGGCGAGAACCTACGGGAAAGAATGGATCTTCTCGTTCCTTCCCCCGGTTTGGAGGCTGTTATCAGACACCTCAAAGGAACGAGGGGGGGGGGGGGGAGGACCACGTTCTGTACCACAGGACCTTTGCCCTGTGGTCAGAATTGGAAAAGTGCCTCCATATAAATCTGCTAGAGATGAAGGCTGTTCTTCATGGCCCTTCAACAGTGCCAACAAAGACCTAGCGGATCACTCTGTGGTGTGATGAGCGACAACACCACAGTAGTGGCTTATATCAACAAGCAAGGAGGTACCTTTTCAAAGCAGCTATCCCATCTCTCAGTAGAGATACTGAGATAGACCGAAGTCCACTCGATGCCTCTATCGGCTCACTTCATTCCAGACAAAGGGAATGTGCTCGCCGACTGTCGGAGCAGAGCATCTCAGATAATGAGTACCGAGTGGTCCTTGGATCATCCAGTGCCCAACAAAGTCCTGACTTTGTAGGGTTACCCGACTGTGGATCGGTTCGCTACAGCGCTGAACTTCAAGCTCCCGCTGTATTGCCCCCAGTCCCAGATCCCAAAGCACTCTGGCAAGATGCCTTCCAACAACAGTGGGACAGCACCGACGTGTGCGCTTTTCCCCCATTCTGTCTGATGAGGAGCGTGCTCAACAAGACCAGAATATCGGCCAATCGCTCAATGACCCTTTATAGCTACGCTATGGCATCACGCACAATGGTTTCCGGACCTTCCGGGAGAACTACCTCTGCGGCACAAGCTACTCAAACAACCACATGCCAACATCTTTCACAAAGCCGTAGCTTCGCTTCGATTTCACGCCTGGAGACTATCCAGCACCTCCTCACTAAGAGCGGATTGTCGCAACAAGTTGCGAACGGGATGTCTGGACACCTGCGCAGGTCATCTGCAGGGGCCAACCAAGCAAAGTGGCGAGTTTTCTGTGGTTGGAATCGTGAAGGGG
This sequence comes from Palaemon carinicauda, assembly GCF_036898095.1. Classification (NCBI taxonomy): domain Eukaryota; kingdom Metazoa; phylum Arthropoda; class Malacostraca; order Decapoda; family Palaemonidae; genus Palaemon; species Palaemon carinicauda. Next base: position 99,414,542 of record NC_090744.1, read on the forward strand.
TATCTCTCCACTCGATACCACTATTCCAGCAAGAGCGGAGTTCTTAGTTTATTTGTGGGAAGAATGCGCCTTTCAGTCTCGGCAATGAAAGGCTATCGCTCAGCCTTAAGTCTAGCCTTCAGGCCCAAAAGAGCATACTTTTCTTCCTTGCTGGTACTTTCTCTACTCATACAAAAATACGATCTTACCTGCCCTCAGTCGGAAGTGAGACCTCCTCCAGGGAACATGGTTCGAATTCTCAGGCCTCTTAGGAGGCTTCCCTACGATCCATTTCGCCAGGCTTCAAATTGCCACCTAACTTGGAAGGCAGTGTTCCTACAAGCTTTGGCCTCGGCCAAGCGAGTCAGTGAACTTCATGGTCTCTCGTATGACATCGCCCATGCAAGGGGATGAGGGGAGGTAACGTTCAGATTCGTCTCTGAGTTTGTGGCCAAGACACAGAATCCGGGAGTGCCGGATCCTCGATTCGACTCTTTCTGGATTTCGAGTCTTCGTTCTGTAACAGAGGACCCAGACCATCTCCTACTGTGTCCAGTAAGGAGTCTGAGGTTATATCTCAAAAAATGGCTGCATTCGTCCCCAAGTGCAAGCTTTGTTTGTGAGCACTGGGAGAACAAAGAGGAGGGTCACTAAGAATACCATCTCCGCATGGATTCGTAGATGATCCATCTGTCCCTGAATCCTGACCCTCCTCCGTCATGTCGCCTTAGAGTGCATGATGCCAGGGTTGTAGCTACGTCCCTGACCTTCAAGAAGAACTTCTCAGTGACGCAGGTTCTACAAGCAGGGGTGTGGAAGCGTCAGACGACCTTCACAGCCCACAGTGAACCCTCATTTATCGCGGTAGATAGGTTCCAGACGCGGCCGCGATAGGTGAAAATCCGCGAAGTAGTGACACCATATTTACCTATTTATTCAACATGTATATTCAGACTTTTAAAACCTTCCCTTGTACGTAGTACTGTTAACAAACTACCCTTTAACGTACAGAACACTTAATGCATGTACTACAGTACCCTAAACTAAAACAGGCACAAATATTAAAGGCAATTTTATATCATGCGTTTCCTAAACACGCTAAAAAGCACGTTAAAAAATGGCAACCAATGTTTTGTTTACATTTATCTCTGATCATAATGAAGAAACAAACTGGAGGTAGAGCTTTGCTTATTACCCAGACATATTTCCCATACTATTCCCTTAGAACTACATCACATCTTCCTACTTTAGATATATATATATATATGTATATATATATATATATATGTATATTATATATATATATATATGTATATATATATATATATGTATATATATATATGTATATGTATATGTATATGTATATGTATATGTATATGTATATGTATATGTATATGTATATGTATATGTATATGTATATGTATATGTATATGTATATGTATATGTATATGTATATGTATATGTATATGTATATGTATATGTATATGTATATGTATATGTATATGTATATGTATATGTATATGTATATGTATATGTATATGTATATGTATATGTATATGTATATGTATATGTATATGTATATGTATATGTATATGTATATGTATATGTATATGTATATGTATATGTATATGTATATGTATATGTATATGTATATGTATATGTATATGTATATGTATATGTATATGTATATGTATATGTATATGTATATGTATATGTATATGTATATGTATATATATATATATATATATATATATATATATATATAACGGATTTTGAGCGAAGCGAAAAATCTATTTTTGGGTAAGATAGCCATGTCGTCCTGATGGAAGTTCCTTAAAGGCAGCTTCCTAGGGTATATTACAACTACGGCGATATTCCCAGAGAATTTACCTTCAGGTACCCAGAATTCTAACTCCTGGAGCGAGTATCCCTAAAAAGACCTTAGGGATATCGTAAATATCAGTGGACGTATTCTTGACACGCCTCATAGCAATCTATACCCCGAATAGAGTTAACACTTCGTAGGGGTAAAATGGCAAGAAAACGAAAACGATAAGAAAGGGGGGAGCCGTTCATAAGGCATCTCTCCTCCCCGTTTCGAAAGCGTGCCCTGCGCCGCTCACGGCGCCATCTGTATTCCTTGTAGCGATACACGAGGTGCTACAGATACTGTATGTAGGGAGGGGTCCTACTATCCTTTTCACTCTTATTTATTTATTTTATTTTTTTTTTTTTGGAAAAGGAGCAGGGCGGGTCCATCAGGACGACATGGCTATCTTACCCAAAAATAGATTTTTCGCTTCGCTCAAAATCCGTTTTTTGGGCTCAAGCCATGTCGTCCTGATGGAAGTATACCAGAGCATTACTGTATCTGTGGATTCTCAATACGTGCCGTACTCCTCAAGAATGTTTCTTAGTCAACTCGACTGACAGACCTAAGATGTTACCGTTATACATCTTTTCACTAATCATAAGCCATGAAAGTGCTTCCTGCCCCCTACAGGGAGGAGTCCTACTAGACTCTAGAAACGAACGAAGAGTACATATACCTATGTATGAATCACTCGCCAGCCAGTACCATATAGTGGTCTCACTCTATATGAAGTAAAGCGAAGTCTTACGGGACTACAGTATCCAAAAGAAAAAGTCCCGACCAGCACCCTGGTCGAAGTAAAATTAGACAAAAGGTTATATCTGCGTAGGATTAAACTTGCTGCTACCACCATCCTCAGAAAGGGGTGGAGTCCTTATTGCTAAGGAAAGTATAAACCAGTATAATCCAGGCTTTGCATTAAGGAATAGGCTATTAAAGATATCCCCGATTAATATACATAGGCTAAATGCTCAAAAATCAATATGAAATCAAAAATAGGTGAAGGAGACGCAAGGTTCCCGAGAACAAGTTTATTGAGAAACAATAAATAGACATGGTCACCATAAATATGAACATATGCTAGGTGGATGACCAACAATTTACACAAGTACTGTAGTGCATGGATGAATGATTATCTGAAAGAAAACATATGTGTCACTTACACATACCCCGGTATCAAACTTAACGTCCATGTTACTACTTTGCTGACAATAGCGTTGGCAAACGCTTGGCACACCTGTCTGTACTTGTGCTACCATCACCATAACGTTGGAACAGTCACTGTGGGCTCTGAGAGCCTTCACTACCAGTTATATCAACGCATATAACTAACCATTCACCCAAGAATCCAAGTCCCAAATGATTCCGCTGTTCCTCGCAGAGTTAAACAGCAGGGTTAACGACGCAACCAACTGCTACCACAGACCTCTTTAGTTGCTCCACTTGCTTAGCATAGTGGCGAAAGAATACCCTGGAAGACTTCCAGCCAGTGTATGAACGAAGGTGTTCAAAATCCATAAAGTTAAAGAAGTTTAAGGATGAAGCAACTTTCCTCGGATCATGACCTGCGGGTGAACTGTCAGGATCCGCTCTGCGAATAAAATATGTAATTTTCGCCCTAAGCTGATTTAAAGATAAATTCGAGCCCGATGTTTCTCCTCTGAATAGTTGGCCCCCATGGAAGTCTGAAGTTCTACGAAGATAGACCTTAAGGCATTCTACGGGACATAGAGATGCATCTTCTTTCAGAGGGCAGATTCTCCAGGGACCCCACCTGTTGGTGGGCAACTCGTTCTTAGCGAGAAACGTAGGGTCCGGAAACAGGTTCAGTTCTCCCCCATCCAGGAACTGAACTCGGCCCTCCTCTCTCGAGAGGGCCACAATCTCACTAACTCTGGCCCCAGAAGCAAGGGCAAAAAGGAAGATCACTTTTTGAGTCAGGTCCTTCAACGCACATTCCTCATTATCTAGTAATGAGGCAAAATGAAGGACTTTGTCTAACGACCATGAAATAGGCTTTGGAGGAGCTGATGGTCTAAGCCTAGCACAGGCCTTTGGGATCTTATTAAACATCTCGTTAGCGAGGTCTACCTGGAAGGCATATAGAATGGGTCTTGTTAGAGCTGACTTACATGTAGAAATTGTGTTCGCCGCCAGCCCCTGTCCGTGGAGGTGAATGAAGAAGGATAGGCAGAACTCCGTAGAGATCTCGTGCGGGTTCTTATCTTTGACAAAGGCTACCCATTTCTTCCACGCAGATTCGTACTGCCTCCTAGTAGACTTACACTTGTATTCTTCCAGGAAGTCGATACTATCTTTCGAGATTCCGAACCGTTTTTTCACCGCTAGGGAGAGAAAATCATGAGCTGCAGGGTTCGGGTTTTCTGTAATGAAGCGAAGACAGTCGACTTCTGGACTTGCTGGGACAGAACTGGGTCCGGGAGTGGTAGAAACCTCAGTCGTAGTTCCAGAGCTAGAGGGAACCATACACTGTTCGGCCACTTGTGGGCCACTATTGCTGCTACTCCCTTGAAGGATCTCAGTTTGTTGAGGACCCTCAACATCAGATTGTGAGGGGGAAACAGGTAGATCCTGGACCATCTGTTCCAATCGAGGGACATCGCATCTATTGCTTCTGCCGAGGGGTCCACGTATGGGGACACATATTTCGGCAGCTTCTTGTTGTCCTTCGTCGCGAAGAGGTCTATCTGCAGTTCTGGGACTTGTCTCAAGAAGAAAGAGAATGATCCTGCGTCTAGGGACCATTCTGTCTCTATCGGTGTAACCCTGGATAGAGCGTCCGCGGTCACATTCCGGACTCCTTGAAGGTGAACTGCTGACAGGTGCCACTTCTTCTTCTCCGCCAGTCGGAATATGGCTAACATTACCTGGTTGAGAGGTGGGGATCTCGATCCCCGCCGATTCAGACATTTCACAACCACCTCGCTGTCCAGTACCAACCTTACGTGGATCGAGTGACGTGGGGATACTTTCTTCAGGGTAAGAAGTACTGCCATAGCTTCTAGAAAGTTTATGTGAAAGGTCCCAAATAGCTTGGACCAGATCCCTTGCACTTTTTTCCGATGGGAGTGACCCCCCCACCCTACCTTTGAGGCGTCTGTGTGGATTGTCACTGACGGGGGGGGTGGCTGAAGAGGTAGAGACCTCTTTAGACGACTGGCTTGAGACCACGGTCTGAGAAGAGAACGTAGTCGAAGTGGGACCGGTCTCTTCAAGTCCCTTCGCTCTTTCGATGCAAAGGTTCTCCATACTCCCGCTGCATCTTTTAACTGTGCTCTTAGCACTGGGTCTGTTACTGATGCAAACTGAAGAGAGCCCAAAACCCTCTCTTGTTCGCGTCTTGATATCCTCTCGGAACCTAGAAGTCTCCTGACAGACCCCGCTATTTCCTTCCTCTTTGACATCGGGATGGAAAGACGATGTGACACTAGATCCCAGTGAATTCCCAACCACTGGAACCTCTGAGCTGGAGAAAGACGAGACTTCTTTCTGTTGATCATGAAGCCTAGATATTCCAGGAACTGAATCACTTGTAGGGAAGCTTGCAAGCATTCTGCTCTGGATGCTGCCCACACCAACCAATCGTCCAGGTAGGCTACTACCTGGAACCCTTTTAGGCGTAACTGTTTGAGAGCTGCGCTCGCAAGCTTCGTAAAGATCCTTGGGGCTATGTTTAGTCCGAAGGGCATCGCCCTGAAAGCGTAAAGTTTTTGTTGTAGCTTGAATCCTAGGTAGGGGGAGAGACGACGACTTATTGGAACGTGCCAATATGCGTCTGACAAATCGATGGAGACGGTATATGCCCTCTTGGGCAGTAAGGCCCTTATGTGTTGTAACGTTAACATCTTGAACTTGTGGTTCACTATGAACTTGTTGAGTGGTGACAAGTCCAGAATGACTCTGAGTTTCCCCGAGTCTTTCTTGGGAACACAAAACAGCCTCCCTTGGAACTTGATGGACTTTACCCTCCTGATCACCTTTTTCTCCAACAGATCTTGGATGTACTCCTCCAAAACGGGGGTGGAGTGTTGGAAAAATTGAGGGCACTGGGGCGGAGTACTGTACCAACTCCAACCCAGTCCATTTTTGAGAAGGCTGTGGGCCCAGGGATCGAAGGTCCAGCGATCCCGGAAATACTGAAGTCTCCCACCTACCGGCGACACTTCACTTTGACTGCCCTGCAGTCTTGCCTCCCTGGCCGCGACCACCTCTGAATCCTCGTCCCCTAGAGGGGCGTCTTGATGACCCTCTAGCTGCTCCTCTGGGTCTTGCACGAAACGTGGTCGACTGTCCCTCGAACACGGGATTGAATGCCGGGGAAGCTGATGACATGGCTTGGGGAACCCATTGGAAGGTGGTCGGGGTCTGGGCTACCAGTTGTGGAACCGGAGGCAAAGCTGGCTGCTGCTGCTGTTGTCTTTGCGGTTTGAAGGACTTGGCTGGACGGGAGGAAAACCTTGACTTCTTCGCCTTTCCTTTCGGCTGAGGGCCCTCATCCGGAGAAGACTTCCTCTTAAGGGACAGGCCCCACTTCAGGAGAAGATTGCGGTTCTCAGTGGCTGCCTTGTCCACGATCTCTTTGACCACGTCCTTGGGAAAGAGATCTTTACCCCAGATGCTGGATGAAATTAGCCTCTTGGGTTCATGCCTCACTGTGGCCGAGGCGAACACAAACTCCCTACAGGCCCTCCTTGCTTTAACAAAGCAATAGAGGTCCTTGGTTACTGTGGCCAGATGGATTTTGGCCATAACCATGAACATCTCTGGCATCTTGGGGTCGCTAGCCATCGTCTCCATGTTGGTCTGGAGAGACATCGAGGCTGCCAGGCGCTCCTTTGTGTCCAATTCCCTCCGTAGAAGGAATTCCGACAACTTGGGAAGGTTTTCGCCGAACTGCTGTCCTGCAATGTCGGCGTCCAACTTCCCAACCGAGAAAGTAAGGTGCACCTCCTTCCAGTCCTTATTGTCCATTGGCAATGCCAACGATAGAGGTTTACATTCCTCCAAAGACGGGCACGGCTTGCCAGCTTCAACCGCCTTCATGACGGCCGCAAACCCCTTTTGCATAAAGGGGAAGGCCCTAGCCGGGGAGGATACAAAGGAGGGGTGCTTCTTACTCAAAGCGCCAACTTTTGAGTTTGAGAACCCCCTCTCCTTTAAAGCAGCTGTTAAAGTGGCTTGAGCCTTGGAGTGATCCAGGATAATCACCTCCTTTGGTTCCGTCTCCTCCTTCGAAGCCGGCTCCTTCTTCAAACGGACATAGCAGTCCGGGCAGGCCCCTCTACTGGGCCAGAATTCCACCTCCTCAAGGGGAACTGAGCCCAGTTTCTCCGACATGACGATCTTCCCAATCGTCATCGGCATGTGCTCGGCATATCTCCACGGGTTGGCATCCGAGCACAGAGGAAGGTCCTTAACGTTGAGCTTCTTTGGAGGTCCACGTGATGCTGTGATCTTCTGCATCTGGAGCTCCAAAGTAGCGGCCTTCTGATTATTCTCCCTCTGCATCTGTTGGATCATACCAACGATGGAAGAGAGAGCCTGTCCAAGCTCTGCTGGAAGAGCGGACGAGGTAGAGGGGATAGGTTCAGAGACCTGAACCGGCACGTCTGATGATACGGGAACCTCTTCCTCCACGGCAATAGGATCTCGATCCTCCTCCTCGCCCTCTGCGAGGAGATCCTGCTCCGCACGATCGGACAAGTCGGACATCTTGTCGTCCAACTGGATGTTCTGCATGGCGTCAGCGACATCCTCCTCCACTGGAATCTGGATCAGAGGGATCTCCGGCCGAGGCTGGGGAACAACAGCATCAGGGGAAGCCTTGGGAAAAAGGTATGCCCTCATCTTCTCGTTAGGAAGATAAGGTCCAGTGGTGTTTTTCTGAAAACCCCTTACCCATAAGCGAAGCCTCTCCCTCGCTTCATCTCTTGACTCCGCCGACCTAGGGGATTCAAAAGCCTCTGATAGCAGGTTAGTACATACAGCACATACCTGCGGATCCCAGTAACGATGGTCATCATTGGAGGCTGCACAAGCCGCGTGCCTCCTACACGAGGCATGTCCGCAAAAGTTCTTACTGCGGACATTGCAGAAGACACTATCACACTTTGGATGCTCCTCCTGTAAAAGAAGAAAAATTTCCATGAATATCAAGTGAATTTCAATTCACATGTAACAAATGAGTATTCAACAAGAATAAGGGAAAGACACCTACTTGTGAAACCCACACAAACACCTGTGGAAGCCCACCAGCCAAGTCACATAGTTAGTCTTTACTAGAATAACCAGAGAACGTATTTCCAAAGGAAATTAGGTGTAGCTCACACCTAAGGTAAAATATTACCATTCCGGCCAGGGATAAAAGAATTATCTTTTATCCTTGTAAGGCGACACCAGGTGATTGTACCAGAAACACAAGTAAGATAGAAAAGACAGTGTTGTAACCTACTACATCATGAACTCCCTTGGTTGAATATACCACCAAGAGAGGACTGATACAGTACCTGAGGGTGGTGTGCCAGCCGGCTATTGCCGGTCAACACCCCCCCCCCCCGTTTTTCGAAAGGTAGATCTCAAGTACACAACATCAGATCACCCTTATTGGGGAGAACTCCAGATCCCATGCCTGAACCGGCCGGCAGTGGTTGCCGGACCGCAGCCACCCGGTTTGCACTGCGTTGCCGGCCATCATTCTTAGTGGCCGGCTGACTGGGCAGTGTCGCAGGCCGGCCGGCAGCAGTAAACAAACCCTGCCGGCTGGCCCCCCACACTAGGCAGCGCTCGGCTGCCGGCCCCACTTGTAGTGGCCGACAGATGAGCAAGAGACCGGCCGGCAAAGGTATACACCCAACGCCGACCGACAGCAAGAGAACTGGAGAACACCCCTCCCCACCGACGGCCGGCCTGTAGGCCGGCAGACGGCAAGGACAACACATACTAAGACAATAGAATGAGTGCCGGGTTAAGAGACTATGAGTCTCTGGGCCCGGCACCCGAAAGAGTGCCGAAAGGAAGGGGAGACACTAAGTCAAGCTTCCTAACCGCTGCCTACTGAATCTACAGACGGCAGCGATGGAGGGACCAAGAAAGGACCGGGCAGCACTCGAAGTAATGGTCTCTGCCGGTCGGCACACTCTGCCGGCCGACAGGAGACCACGCCAGTTCCTCATCCCAACCTAGGCTAGGCAAGGATGCAGACGACTGACACAAGGAACGGAAAAAAGAAGGGAAGGACAGAGGGTCCTATCCAACCTTACCTTGGTTAAGGGTCATTCCCAACTAAGACAGTTCATCTCAGTTAGAGAAAGACCCGAGAGGGAGGCCGGCACTACTGGCTGCCTCCCAAGAACCACGGTAAGGAAGGAATTGCCCTTCCAGAAAAGGGAACATATCCCGAGACCGGAACGGCAATAGGACAGTCTGATGAGTCACCGAGTAAAGGGATCACTACTGGAACCCAACAAGGTGGACCAAGGGGATAACCCTTAATGCCCGAGTCAATCAGCAAGGGAGACTCTGCCCCATGCCAGACAAACCGGGCTCAGACTAAACACTGTTGTACTGTCCCCCTCTGAACCAATACAGTTGGAACGGGAAGGTACAGTACTACTCCAGCATAGATATATTTGAAGATTAATTCAAATAAACCACTAGAGTTAAGCCTAAGGCTTAAACAGAGGGAAAGGGTTTGCCCCTTCCCCGAAGAGAAGGGAGCAAACGGGGAACAGATAATATTATAATGACCTAAGACAACCTAGCCTAGGCACTAAGAGAATCGATTACCTAATTCACCGAAACTCACACCAATACTATCTTGGAAGGTACTCGAAAAGGACTTATATGTATAACGTTGCCTAACGCTTAAAGCAATAAATTCACATTTGGAAGACTAATTATCATGCAGGAAGTACATAGGCCAACAGCTAGCCTACGAAGACTAGTGTTGGCAGCCTTGGCAAAACTTCGCCAGGCACACTACTATCGCATCATAACAGAATTCCTAAATAAGCTAAGTAGCTAATATTTAAGCGCAAAGGGGCTGGGAACGTCGCTCTTGCTAACAAATAAATCCTATTCTAGCGAGCGACAGCATCCATGATGCCTCCAGCAGGCAACAGCTCTTGTATCAAAGATAACTCTTTTAATTACTTTAATTTTAACCAAGAGCCTACATTTATACATAAAAGAAATAGTACTCAACTTATCCGAGGCAGAAGAAGTTGGAGAAAGCATTATTAAGCGAGAAAATTCCAAGATTGGGTAGAAAACAGGGAAAACACACCGAGTCGTAGAGCTACGCAAAAAGGAATACAGATGGCGCCGTGAGCGGCGCAGGGCACGCTTTCGAAACGGGGAGGAGAGATGCCTTATGAACGGCTCCCCCCTTTCTTATCGTTTTCGTTTTCTTGCCATTTTACCCCTACGAAGTGTTAACTCTATTCGGGGTATAGATTGCTATGAGGCGTGTCAAGAATACGTCCACTGATATTTACGATATCCCTAAGGTCTTTTTAGGGATACTCGCTCCAGGAGTTAGAATTCTGGGTACCTGAAGGTAAATTCTCTGGGAATATCGCCGTAGTTGTAATATACCCTAGGAAGCTGCCTTTAAGGAACTTCCATCAGGACGACATGGCTTGAGCCCAAAAATATATATATAATATATTTATTTATTTATATGTATACTGTACACATATACATACCTACATATATATACATACATGTATACATAAATACATGCATACATATATATATATATATGTTACTGTATATATATGGGTTATGGAAAAAATCCGCGAAGTGGTGAATCCGCGATGGTCGAACCGCGAAGTAGCGAGGGTTCACTACACTACCTGCAAGACGTGACACACAGGAGGCTCGATACGTTATCTATCGGCCCTGTGTTGGCTGCACAACCTCAGGCTCCTTAATGGACAGGTAGCAGAGGGATGAGGACATTGTTACCCGGTCTTAGTCCCCATGAATGAAAAGATTTGTCTGGCCCTTATTCTTTTCTTCATCCTCTCCTTCCTTGGAGAAAGCAGCATCCTGGGTTCTCTGCATAGCTGACCTCAAACCACTGCAGGTAAACCATGCTTCCTTGTGTTCCTAGTATTAAGTTAATACTGTCACGTCCCCATACCCTGACGAGGTGGTATTGGGTAAGTCCTAGCCTAAAGTTTTCCATGTAATGAGCTTCAGGTCAACTTCCTAGGACGAGTCACACATAATCCTTCACACACAGCTTATGTAGGCCGCAGCCCTTGCGTAGCAAGGTGCGAGCGAGGTGCAGGGACTCTTTATTGTCGAGTACTGACACACTCAGATAATGAGTCTCCGGGCAAAGCCAATAGCCAGTATGGCTGGGACTTTTCCACCCTTCCTAAGGGTTGAGTCACCCATATTAAATAGCGTCGTTTGTATTTCAGTTACGGAACAAATGACAAATTCGGAGATATGTATTTTTCCTAACTATACAAACCTTAGCTATTTAATCAAACTTGCCTGCCAGCCCTGTCCCCCGTGAAGTCCTACCTCTAAGCAAAGTGAGCTCATCACACTGGTTTGTGAGGGGGGGGGGGTAGCAAGCTACCCCTCCCTACCCCCCGCTGACTAGCGATGGGGGTAGTAAACTCTCGTTAAAATTCTAATGGCTCGTCATTTCAGCTACACGAAAGTAATAACCCATATTAAATAGCTAAGGTTTGTATAGTTAGGAAAAATGTTATTTTTATTAATAAAATAAATTTTTGAATATACTTACCCGGTGATCATATAAGCTGCAACTCTGTTGCTCGACAGAAAAACCTACGGTCAAAATACGCCAGCGATCGCTATGCAGGTGGGGGTGTACATCAACAGCGCCATCTGTCGAGCAGGTACTTAGTACTCCAAGTAAACAAAGAACCAATTTTCTCCTCGGTCCACTGGGTCTCTATTGGGGAGGAAGGGAGGGTCCTTTAATATATGATCACCGGGTAAGTATATTCAAAAATTTATTTTATTAATAAAAATAACATTTTTCAATATTAAACTTAGCCGGTGATCATATAAGCTGATTCACACCCAGGGGGGTGGGTAGAGACCAGCATTACATGTTTACATTATTATGAGCTAAGTATTTTGTATTTCATTTTAGCAGTTATTCAAAATAACAAACATAAAATAAATAAGTACCTGGTAAGGAAGTCGACTTGAACAATTACTCTGCCTTTTTAAGTACGTCTTCCTTACGGAGCCTCGCGATCCTCTTAGGATGCTGAGCGACCCCTAGGATCTGAAGTATCAAGGGTTGCAACCCATACAACAGGACCTCATCAAAACCTCTAATCTAGGCGCTTCTCAAGAAATGACTTTGACCACCCGCCAAATCAAGTAGGATGCGAAAGGCTTCTTAGCCTTCCGGACAACCCAAAAACAATAATAAAACATTTCAAGAGAAAGATTAAAAAGGTTATGGAATTAGGGAATTGTAGTGGTTGAGCCCTCACCCACTACTGCACTCGTTGCTACGAATGGTCCCAGAGTGAAGCAGTTCTCGTAAAGAGACTGGACATTTTTAAGATAAAAAGACGCGAACACTGATTTGCTTTTCCAATAGGTTGCGTCGATTATACTTTGCAGAGATCTATTTTGTTTAAAGGCCACGGAAGTTGCGACAGCTCTAACTTCGTGTGTCCTTACCTTCAGCAAAGCTTGGTCTTCCTCATTCAGATGGGAATGAGCTTCTCGTATTAACAGTCTGATAAAATAGGATAAAGCATTCTTTGACATAGGCAAAGATGGATTCTTAACTGAACACCATAAAGCTTCAGACGGGCCTCGTAAAGGTTTTTAAATAGAACTTAAGAGCTCTTACAGGACATAAGACTCTTTCTAGTTCATTTCCAACCATACGATAAGTTTGGAATATCGAACGATATTGGTCAAGGCCGAGAAGGCAGCTCGTGTTTGGCTAGAAAACCAAGTTGTAGAACATGTAGCCGTTTCGGATGAGAATCCGATGTTCTTGCTGAAGGCATGAATCTCACTGACTCTTTTAGCTGTGGCTAAGCATATCAGGAAAAGAGTCTTTAAGGTGAGATCTTTCAGGGAGGCTGATTGTAGCGGTTCGAACCTGTCTGACATAAGGAATCTTAGTACCACGTCTAAATTCCAACCAGGTGTAACCAAACGACGCTCCTTCGTGGTCTCAAAAGACTTAAGGAGGTCCTGTAGATCTTTATTGTTGGAAAGATCTAAGCCTCTGTGACGGAAGACTGATGCCAACATGCTTCTGTAACCCTTGATAGTGGGAGCTGAAAGAGATCGTTCTTTCCTCAGATATAAGAGAAAGTCAGCTATTTGAGTTACAGAGGTACTGGTCGAGGATACGGATACTGACTTGCACCAGTTTCGGAAGATTTCCCACTTCGATTGGTAGACTCTAAGGGTGGATGTTCTCCTTGCTCTAGCAATCGCTCTGGCTGCCTCCTTCGAAAAGCCTCTAGCTCTCGAGAGTCTTTCGATAGTCTGAAGGCAGTCAGACGAAGAGCGTGGAGGCCTTGGTGTACCTTCTTTACGCGTGGCTGACGTAGAAGGTCCACCCTTAGGGGAAGTGTTCTGGGAACGTCTACTAGCCATCGAAGTACCTCGGTGAGCCATTCTCTCGCGGGCCAGAGGGAAGCAACTAGCGTCAACCTTGTCCCTTCGTGAGAGGCGAACTTCTGCAGTACCTTGTTGACAATCTTGAACGGAGGGAATGCATATAGATCTAGATGTGACCAATCTAGTAGAAAGGCATCTATATGAACTGCTGCTGGGTCCGGGATTGGTGAGCAAAATATCGGGAGCCTCTTGGTCATCGAGGTTGCGAAGAGATCTATGGTTGGCTGGCCCCAGGTGGCCCAAAGTCTCTTGCATACATCCTTGTGGAGGGTCCATTCTGTTGGAATTATTTGTCCCTTCCGACTGAGACAATCTGCCATGACATTCAAGTTGCCTTGGATGAACCTCGTTACTAGTGATATGTCTAGACCTTTTGACCAGGTGAGGAGGTCCCTTGCGATCTCGTACAATGTCAGAGAGTAGGTCCCTCCTTGCTTGGAGATGTACGCCAAAGCCGTGGTGTTGTCCGAGTTCACCTCCACCACTTTGCCTTGAAGGAGAGACCTGAAGCTTTTCCAGGTCAGACGTACTGCCAGTAGCTCCTTGCAGTTGAAATGCATTGTCCTTTGACTCGAGTTCCATAATCCCGAGCATTCCCTACCGTCTAATGTCGCACCCCAGCCTACGTCCGATGCGTCCGAGAAGAGAACGTGGTTGGGAGTCTGAACAGTCAGGGGAAGACCCTCTCTAAGGTTGATATAGTCCTTTCACCAAGTCAGACAAGACTTTATCTTTCCGGAAACCGGGAGCGAGACCGCTTCTAGCGTCTTGTCCTTTTTCCAGTGAAAAGCTAGATGGTATAGAAGAGGACGGAGGTGTAGTCTTCCTAGTGACACAAATTGATCCACGGATGACAGTGTCCCTACCAGACTCATCCACAGCCTGACTGGGCAGCGTTCCTTCTTCAGCATCTTCTGGATGGATAGCAGGGCTGGGGGCTGATCGTCTTGTTCAGCAACGTCCTCATCAGAGGGTTCCTCATCCGAAACTGATGAGGAAACGGCAACGGAGTGGGCAACGTCTGACTCGCTGAATCCGGTCGCACTGGTGGATGCGTGACGGAGCCGGACGCAATATCATGGCACTGCTGCACAGTCTGTGAACTGTCAACAACCATGGGTGCGCGAGGAAGTACAGCGTCAACCCGAAACTGTCTAGACTGTCTGGGTTGTGCAGTCAACACCCTACCGGGTTGCTGAGGTTGACGCACTGCGTCACAACAAGTCACCTCTGCTGGTTGTTGAACGTCCTGAACGTCAACAACCACCTCCGAGCGTCGCTTAACGTCAACGTGCGACTGGCAACCCACACTGGGTCGCATCGGTGGAGGAACCACCTCAACTGGCAGACGCGAGTAGGTTACCTCAGCGTCAACAGGGCGCACAACCGACCGGTTGGAAGGTTGTTGGCCAGAAGGAGGAACCACCTCAACTGGCAGACGCGAGTAGGTTACCTCAGCGTCAACAGGGCGCACAACCAACCGGTTGGAAGGTTGTTGGCCAGAAGGTTCTTCTCCGCATTTAAGTCCTCTATCAAGGACGCAAGCTTGGACTGCATGTCTTGCAGCAAAGCCCATTTAGGGTCTACGGGAGCAGGTGTGGCAACAGACGGGGTTAGCGACTGAGGCGGAACCATTTACCATCCCTGAAAGCCTTGTTATGTGTGACATAATAGTACAGCAAAACTTCAAAGGCTCGACAAAAGTTGAGAAGTTGACCTGTAAACAACTTGGAGCGTCTCCTGGCTAGGCGCCAGGGCGAGTCTACCAGAATTGAGAAGTCTATCTGGGCAGAGGCATGAACTCCCAAGCCGAGAACTTCTCTCGTGTCCTATCAGACTCTCGCTCTATAAGCCAGTTTAAAAGAAGGGAAATCAAAGGCTGTATCCCTAAAACTCCTCCTGGTGCAAAAACCAATCGCCTAGCCAACGTAACGCTCTCTAGGAGAGCGAGAGAGCACTAGCTTAAAAACAACGGCTTCGAAGTAGCTAGGCCTAGTGTAAGTTCTGACGTTTAGGCGAACGAGGAGCAGCAGTTACAAGATCCGGACGAAGATCCTTAAAATATCATCATGATTTAATTAAAGTCCATAGGAGGCTAAGCAGCTTAAGGCTCCTCTCCAAATGACAGAGTCCTCAAGGGAATATCAGTAGGAGGGAGAACAGCACTTTCTCATCTACAGGAACCTTGTCCGATAAAAGCCAGGTTATCTCAGTGAGTCTCTCACTGGTGCATTAGTAGCAGACCAGAAGGCAACGTCATGTAACTGCTTGACAGTCTGTGAACTGTCAACAACTGAACTGTCAACCACAACAGGTGCGTGAGGACATACAGCACTGGTGCATTAGTAGCAGACCAGAAGGCAACGTCATGTAACTGCTTGACAGTCTGTGAACTGTCAACAACTGAACTGTCAACCACAACAGGTGCGTGAGGACATACAGTGTTCACTCGAGACTGCTTTGACTGTCTATACTGAGCAGTCAAAACAACTCTAGAATGCGGAGGTTGACGCACCGCGTCAAAACAAAACAACTTAGACTGTTGTTGTACCTCGCGAACGTCAACGGAAGGTTCCGTGCGTTACTGAACGTCAACATGCGGCTGGCAGGGTACACTGGAACGCATGGGTGGCGGGACTCTCTTTGGAGTGCGGCAGAAGGTCGCCTCAGCGTCCACAGGACGCACAACCGTGTTGGTTGTAGGCTAAAGGTTGGTGCAGTGTCAACCTTCTCCGCACGAAAGTCCCGCATCAATGACGTTAACTGAGACTGCATGGTCTGCAGCAAAAACCACTTAGGGTCTACAGGAGCAGGTGCGGCAACAGACGGTGTGACTGCCTGATGCGGTACCGCTTTGCCTCTCTTAGGAGGTGAGCAGTCGTCGGAAGACTGCAGCGAGTCCGAACTGACCCAGTGGCTACAACTGGGCCGTTGGACTTGCGCGGAAGGGACCGACTTGCGCTTAATAAGCTGCGAGACCTTGGTCCATGGTTTCTTACGAGAAACCTCTTCCGCAGACGAGAAATAAATGGGCTCTCTCGTCTTTGTGTGGGTGGGGCGATCTTGGGTAGATACGCCCGAAACCACGGAGGGAAACGTCTGTTCGTTGATCAAGGCCTGACGAACCCATAAGTCGTTCGACATTACTTCTCCCCTGGGCTTGGGAGCTTGTAAGAGGTCCCGGACTAGGTGAACGACAGGCACGAACAGACGAACCCTCGGACGCAACACTGTAACACTTTGCGCATATCACTTTATCACTTCGATTTTCTGTTTTGCACTTATTTCACTGAAATCGAAACTTTTACTGATTTCTACCTGAAACACGCAATTCTACCCTTCATTAAAAGGTAGTAACTGCGAAATCAGTCGTATAATGCAGCTCATTAATACTAGCAAAAAACAGAAAACATACATAAAGATAAAAAATTCAGTGGCTGGGAAAGAGACTAAACACTAGTTCAAATAAACTACGTTTACAATCTCTCACCGCACATAGCCTGGGGACAAGAATAAAACCCTAGAAACGTTTTACCTTCTTCCCCGTACAGCGACTAGGGAGGAGAGTAACACGAGAACAACGTTACCCGCTTGAACGGAACGTTTTCTCTCCTCTCTCTCCCTCCGTCTCTATCTCTCTCTCTCTTTCTCTCTTGATTTCGCACCTAAGAGAAGAGCCCAATTATATATCGTCAAAAAAAACATGTTATTTGACTAAAGGAAAAAACTGAAAGGTTTTCCAAATAAAAAGTTCCTTTAATTTAGAATTTAAAACATTTAAGCTAAGAAAGAATGAACGAAACGTCAGAATCGATTTACTCTTACTGCAAAGTGAAACCGTGATACACTCTCTCTCTATCGTAACGATAGAGCGCATGTTGAACGTCCTGAACGTCAACAACTGCGTAGTCTAAAAAACTAAACGTTAGTTCATCTTTGAAAACAGTACGAAGACTATCAAAGAAATTCTTTCATAAAACATTAAATTTAAAAAGTTTTAAATTCTTTAAAGGCTAAATACGATATAACGGGCTCAACGTTGATTAACTTCGGTTCCAAGTTAGGACCGCCTACTATCAGGAAAGGTCGCATATAAACAAAACATAAAAATTTATTTTTATATGTTTATAATAAATGGAAAGTTAATCGAAGAGGCCTAATAAAGGCGGAGAGATATAAAATATAAAGATCTATAACGTGTTAAGCAAAATTACTAAAAACCTAAACACACTTCCGTCTAAGGGAAGGGTCGGCCATTTAAAAGTGAAAGAGAGTCCATAGTCTCTTTGTCACCATAATTAAATCTATCCAAAACGAGTTCAAGTTTTGAGATGAAGATAAATCACCTGCATAGCGAAAGCTCAAAACTAGAATAGTGTACTTCACCAAATAGTTGTGAAAACAAATCCAGTTAGTAACAGCGTATTAGTAGGTCTTGCCGGTAGCCCGACAGAGAGAAAATTGATTCTTTGTTTACTTGGAGTACTAAGTACCTGCTCGACAGATGGCGCTGTTGATGTACACCCCCACCTGCATAGCGATCGCTGGCGTATTTTGACCGTAGGTTTTTCTGTCGAGCAACAGAGTTGCAGCTTATATGATCACCGGCTAAGTTTAATATTGAAAAATACAAATTATCTCCAAATTTGTCATATTTAATATGAGGAGGGAGGAGGTGGTTGCTCATCAATAGTGACAGACTATTGCTTTTTACAAAACTTTCCATCTTTGATGTAGAGAATATCATAGCACAATTATGTGTTTGCAACTGCACATAACCAGAGGTTACAGAAAATTATTAAATAAACCTTTTGAAGAAAATAATATACCTAATGGAAGTGATTAGAGGAGTTTCAATCCTTTCCAGATGGTCTTTGCTCCGTCTGTCAACTGGGGCACCTGCTTGTAAAAGGATCTTCATGGCTTCCAAGTTTTGATGGTAAACCGTTAAAGAAAGGGCTGTTGTACCCCTGACAGGCGTTCCGAGATCCAGCCCACTTTTTGATAGCTTGCACACCATTTCCATATCAGATGTCAAGATTGCCTGTAATAAAAGGGTACTGTTAATTGTCATATTTAACTTGACTGAACATAGATGATTTAGATACAATTAACCCCGGAATAACCTAAATCAATTAAATTATGCATTTTATCCACTTTGTTATTGTAAAGTATGAAAAGTATTTTTATACCCTGTGGTTTGCAGATAAACCATAAAAACTTTGAATTTAGGGAAAAGTGGAGTTGGACATTTTAAGAATAATATATAGGGTAGAGTGACTGATAGAATTGGGGAAGAACAAACCCTTTAATAAAGGGAAACGTAATCTAGGAGAGCGACAAAAATGTCATTTCAAATTTTAAAAGCAATAAGTAAAAGAAATATTTTCTACATTAAAACACATCAATTATGCATAATATTTAAATTAAGTTAAATTTTGTCAAAATTAACAAAATGGTAAATTATTTAAGGTCACCATAAATTTTATAAACCAAAGACAAATTGAACAAAGGAGATGTGTTCAGCACTGAACATAGTTTTTAAATTACCCAGCCTTGCGGGCAGCCATGTGCAGATTTATGTTTTCTCACAAGAAAAACTTTAAATGAAGTAAATACAGTACAGTACCTGATGTAGATCCATAATATGAGGCATCATGCTAAACTTCATGGTCACACAAGGGGGTCTTGTGTACACCATTGCCTTTAGATATACAGTAGTCGAGTGTGATGTGTTATTCAATACTACACTGAGAAATGAAATAGACAGCAAGGATTCTTCACCCGAAGTCTGTTGGTATGTTGGCCATCTTCACTTCATGAAGTTCTCTTGTATTTTCGGACTGTAAATAATGAATACTATATACAGTATAAATACATAATGTATAACAAAAAATTATTTCATGAATTCTATCCTCTTATGACTAAAAACTCTGGAAGGAAAAATAAACTTGAGTACAGAACTGAACTCCCAGCCTTGCTGTCATATATTATAAGAAAACAAGAAGACATACAGTGGACGTCGAAGGTTGAACATTTCGCACTTAGAATAAATGTTTTGATAATTTTTTCTCTTGGTGGTTTGACGAATTTTTAGAGTCCAAATGATAACAGACTTGTTGAAACTTGAACGAGTCAAGGTTCCTATTGTCAGCAGCATAATACTGCTCAAACAAAGATAGTTACAGTGCTGTAGATTCTAAGCATGGTGCTCTCCCGATGCACACCTGCTAAACCTTGCTGTTGATTTTTTCCTTGTATATAGTAGGCTGCATGTAATTGGCCGAAAGAATTTTAATAATACCGTAGTGATAAGATAAAAATGACAAATTTAAAGTAATTTTTATTTTTACTAAGGATACAAACCTTGATCTCTTCATTAGGAAATATACTTTTGGCAAAGCTGGAAGACTAGCCCTAAAACTTTTAGCGAGGTGTAACTACCCCACCGCTAGTTAGCGGGGGACGGTAAGGGGGTAGTATCGGCTACCCTGCTCAAACACACACACTGGTGTTGTCTCATCACTTTTGATTGCAGGCAGGACTTGCATGGGGATAGGTGAAGTTGGGCCAGACTTATATAAAAAGCTCAAGGTTTGTATCGTTAGGAAAAATACAAATTACTTTCAATTTGTTGTTTTTTCCATCACTAAATACAAACCGTTTTGCTCTTTATTAGGGAAGACTCACCCCTAAGATGGATGGAAGTCCTAACCAACTGGCTGATTTTTGACCTTGAGTTTCTTCCCATGCTACGCACACATAAGGAGGAACACACTGACACTTCGCTAAAACTCTGTGCAATAGTACACTTTAGCGGCCTGTGCAATTTATGTGATTGTGTGATACTAACAATGAGTCTAGTCTAAGTAAGAATTCTTAGAAATCGTAGGATTCTTTGAACCAACCATAGACGTTACCCAATGCCACTTGCCAGGTGTTATGGGGACACAACAAGTATGTATTTCAATACCAGGTTATACAAGGATAATGGTTATTACCTGGAGGCCAGTTTGCAGAGTACTGTAAGTGCTGTTCCCCGAAAGAGAGGAAGATGAAAGAAAGAAAGAGCCAGTCATTCTTAACATTCACCCCTTACTTAATCCCAGGTAACCTCTGCCCTCTACCATCTGCTACTTGTCCATCAAGGAGCTTGAAGTGTTTAAACCACTTACTGTGCAGCCACCACATGAACGATGGAGAACATTTCCTCCATGTTTCTGAGGGTCATGTCTTGCAGGTAGTGGGCAGTGAAGGTCGTGTCTCGCTTCCACACACCCGCTTAAAGGACCTGCGTCACAGATTAGTTCTTAAATGCCAGGGACATACTAATTCCCCTAACATCATGAGCTCTAGGTCTCCTTGTCTGCGGAGAGGTATCAGGAATAAAGGCCCAGTCTATGACCTTGCGAATCCACTCTGAGATCGTGTTCTTGGTGATCCTTCTCTTGACTTTCCCTGTGTTGACGAAGAGTGCTCTAACTCGGGCCAAGCTCCTACAGTTCTTTTGAGGTAGCACCTCAAGGCCCTCACTTGACAAAGGAGTAGTTGATCCGGGTCATCGGTTACATTACGGAGACACTCGATCCGTAATGCCTGAATCTAGGATCCTCTACTCCCGGATTTTGAGTCTTGGCAATAAACTCAGGGATGAAGCCGAACATTACCTCTCCCAATCCCCTTGAATGGGAAACATCATAGGAAAGACCATGGGGTTCACTTACTCTCTTGGGCGAGGCCAAAGCGAAAAAGAAAACAGTCTTCAGAGTCAGGTGAAGATCTGATACCTGGCGTAAACGGTTCGTAAGGGGCTCCTTTCAGAGACTGAAGGACACGAATCACGTTCCATGGAGGAGATCTAGCTTACGACTGAGGACAGGTAAGCATGAAACTCTGTATGAGGAGAGAAATTCTTACAACGAGGAAATATTAACTCCTTTCAGTCTAAAGGCAAAGCTTAAGGCTCAGTGATAACCTTTCACTGCCGAGACCAAGAAGAGCTTTTCCTCTTGAAGGTATACAGTACAAGGAAATCCGCTATTGCTGGAACAGAGGCATCAAAGGGAGAGATACCCCTTCCACAACACCAACCACAGAAGACATTCCACTTGGTCTAGTAGAAGGCAGCTGAAGATTCCTGGAGGTACCCAGACAATTTTTGCATGCTGCAAAAAAATTCTCTGCATGAGATGCTGGATAACCTCCAGACGTGAAGATGTAGGAATTCTACAGCTTTGTGGTAGTTGTTCACGTGTAGTTGTCTAAGTAGATCGTGACATGGAAGGAGTTCTCTCGGGACTTCTGTTAGCAGCTGAAGAAGGAGAAGGTCCTGGAACCATTCCGGATGATGCTATAGCGGAGCTATGAGGTCATTGCTAGATTGTTGAGCACCCTTCTCATTAGTTAAAACAGGGTCAAGGCATAGATGTCAATGTTGTCTCACTGTTGTTGGAATGCACCTTGCCAGAGACCCTGGGGATCCAGGCCCAGTGAACCGTTGTTTAGCGACGTCTCCAACAGGTCCACTGTTGGGGAACCACCCCACAAAGTCCTGATTTTGTTGGCTACGAGATGATTCAAAGACCACTCGGAGCCCACTATCTGAGTTACTCTGCTCAGGTTGACCACGAGCACTTTCCTCTTGCCTGGAATGAAGCGAGTCGATAGGGACACCAAGTTGTCTTCAACCCATCTTAGCATCTCCATTGCTAGATGGCATTGGTGCTGCGAAAAGGTACCGCCTTGTTTGTTTACATATGCCACCACGGTGGTGGTGTTGCTCCATACCACCACTGGTGACCCCCTAGGAAAAGATGGAACTGTTGCAGGGATAAAAATGCTGCCCTCATCTCCAGAAGATTTATCTGCTGGGATCTTTCAGACTCGGACCAGAGCCCGGAGGCCGTGTGATGCAGCCGATGGGCCCTTCACCCTTCTTTTGACGCATCTGAAAAGAGCATCAATTCCAGGGAAGGAACAAGATGGTCAACCTCTTGGCAGAGATTCTCATCTGTAACCCACCATTCTAGGTCCGTCCTCTGCTTGGAGGGGACGGAGAGTCCTCGTGTTGAACCCACCTGGACTTCAGCCACCACTGAAGTGATCGAATTTGTAGACAGCCATTGCGAACTAGACGTTCCGAGGATGATAGGTGACCTATGAAACATAACCACTGCTGAGCTGGGAGTACGTCTCATTGTAGGAAGGGACTTGCTACCTTCTTCAGCCTCTAGATCCTGTCACCGGAAGGGAAGACTTTCTGCAGGTTGTTGTCTATGATCATTCCTAAGTATACCAGTCTTTGAAATGGAAGCAGAGAAGACTTCTCGAGATTTACCACAATCCCCAGATCGTGACAAAACACGAGGAGTCTGTCTCGGTGTTGAAGAAGGGTGGCCACCGAGTCTGCTAGGATTAGCCAGTCACCCAGGTATCTCAGGAGACGGATGCCCATCCTGTGGACCCAGGTTGACACTAGGGAGAAAAATTGTGAAAACTGAGGTGCTCTCAACAGGCACCTTGAACTAGTATTGTCTGTTTAGAAGATCCTTAGATATTTCCTTGATTACGGGTGTACTGGGATCTGGAAGCATGCTTCTTGTAGATCCAATGTGCACATGAAATCCTATGGTCTTCCTCCACCTGACCAGTCTGCCATTTCCATCCTGAACGGAGTCTGTTGTACAAATTTGTAAAAGGGAGGAAGGGTTGATTACGGGTCTTCAGCCTCCAGACACCTTTTTCACAAGAAAGTCGACTGTAGAAGCCTGGAAACTTGTCTAGGACCTCTTGAATAGCACCCTTCTCCAACATGGTCTGGACTTAGGCCTTGAGGGCCAGCTCCTTCATGGATCCCATCGTGTAGGAGCTAAGTGGAACTGGACGCTGTGTCAACGGAGGGAGAGTTTACGTGAACGGGACCCAATATCCTAAATGAATCACAGAGACAGTCCAGGTCTTGGTCCCGTGCTGCAGCCACCTCTGCCACTGGTATTGCAGGCATCCCCCCACTGGTGGATAAGTGAGAGGATAGCCCTCCCTAGAGGGACCGGCCTCGACCGCTACCTCTTCCTCCTTTACCTCCTCTGCTGTTCCTTTGGCTATTCTCAGGCAGGAAAGGGCTTCTTGGAAGACGGCTTAGAAGCGCCCGAACTCCTGCTGTTCCTCTGTGGTCTGGAAGATTGTGGTTCTAGGTGGAGAAGCCAATCCGTAGGATCTAGAGGTCATCGCTCTCTGAAGGAGAGAGTTTTGGCTTAACTTCTCCAGTGCTCCGCAGCCCTCTCGCCATTTTCCGAGTTAAATAGCGATGGACCTTCCATTGTCAAGTTCCAAGGCCTCGCCACTTCTGTCCTAGGAACTTGCCTATAGAACTTCTCTATTATCGAGTCCCGTCGTCGAAGGATGAGGTTTGCCCACAAGTTGACTACTTGATAGCAAGGAACTCCATCGTTTTGGTTCCCAACAATAGAAAAGTCGCCATGAACTTTCTGGTAAGCTCCTGGGACCAGTCCTCCGTCCTGATAAGATGGCCCACAGACCCTAGCGACAGAGCGAGCCACAAAGTCACCTGCATAACGAACTTCGCAATCTTCTTCCTATTTAGGGCATAGATTGCTGAGAAGGTGACAGGAAGTCCCGAGAGTCTCTGGCACGAAACTCCCCTCGTCAAAGCTTTGATGGCTGGGTCCAGAGGTAAAGCTAACAGTTTCCCCTCAGTTACCTTATAATACCTCCTCTGCTGGATGAAGGAGGGTGGTAGTAGCTTGGAGGAGTCACTGGTACAAGGGGAATTAGAAGCCCCGGCGATCTACGTGAAGGCCTTCCTCCTGGTCTCCTTCAACTCCCTCGACCAAGGCAAAGCTGTGATGGTCTTGGAGGGTCTATAGGTGCCGTACAGATGGTCCAGCACCGTATCCTTCCCTTCTGGCAGAGCTGTAGCAGGGTTCTCCAGGCTGTTGATGGCCCTCATGCAGGCCAGAATCTACCAGAACGCGTGGTCGGATTCTCTCTGCTCGGCCTCTGAGTACCTTGGACTTGCTGCCCTGGGAAGAGTGTCATCTCGTTCAAAGTCCTGGTCCTCATCCACCCCCGAGCTCTCACATATAGGAGCCCAAGGTGGGTCATAATCGTCTTCGTAGTGCCTGGAGGAGTTTTTCGATGTCGTGGGAGCCTCCCTCGCTGTCGTCTTTAACCCCCTAAGCAGAAGAGCTGTGCATCCTATCCTAAGGCTAGGTCGACATTCTTAGAGAACGGTGCTTCAGTAGTCTTAAGAGTCCTTACTCTCCCTGTGGAGGGGAAGGAACTCTGCCAACAGGGAAGGTCTTACATTTTCCCTAAGTCTGGAAGAGTCAGCTGCATCCTTGGGGAGTGAGGCATGCAAAGGCTATTCTGTTACTGCTGGTGAAGTGCGCTGACTGGGTGTGGCGACCTCGATGGGAGACAGTGGGTAGGACTTGGTTAATGACATATCCCTTGGGGATCTTGAAGCCCTGCTTGTATTAGGGTGAAGAGGATCACCTGGAGGAGTAGGCTGCCTCTGTATTCTCCTCTTCTTTACAAGCATCAATGGGGTCATTTTCACTTGGGAGAAATCCTGCCGTAACTTCCCCGACCCTATAAGAATGTTGCGCACCTTAGACGGAATAGGAGAGACCATCATCGGGGGCTGACATTCCTGAGGTGGAGCCGGAACAGAACTTGTGCACCTTGTATCTGAAGGTGGAGAAGAGAATTTCAGGAGACTTGATGTCTCTAGGAGGATCCGAGGCATGCTGATCAAAGCTGCTGTTACGTGCTTACCTGTGGGAGTCTGGGCAGTCGGTAACCGCCAGACGAACTGCACTCACCAACTCGGTAAACCCAGATGTGCCCTTAATGAAGGCCAGGATAGAAGGTGGAGGTTCACTGGGATGTCCACAGGCCGGAGACCGCCTATGAGGTATCCATGGTCTGACTAACTGGGGGGGGGAGAGACAGCTCACTTATGCGTTCTATCTTGGTAGAGCGAGTCGGTGAACATTAGCATTCTGCTTTCGAAGATGGAGCTTTGGGCTAAAGCTTGACTGGACCACAGTCGGCTGCATTCCTGGCTGCTGCATGGTTGCGTGCTGCTGGAAGGTCTTACAAAGAAATGTGCTAGCAGGAT
Organism: Palaemon carinicauda; assembly: GCF_036898095.1. NCBI lineage: Eukaryota > Metazoa > Arthropoda > Malacostraca > Decapoda > Palaemonidae > Palaemon > Palaemon carinicauda. Next base: position 99,440,209 of record NC_090744.1, read on the forward strand.
GAAGCGCTGTTGTGAACTGCTTCGTCGCTATGTGAAACCGAGCAATCACGGGCAGATGTCGAACCACGAGGGGGCGAGACAAAGTGATCGCAAGAGGAAGGGTCATCACGAGCTGAAAGGCAGTAACGAGCTGGAGTGTCGAAACGCGTTGGAGAGTGGCCGCAAGCTAGCATCTGTTCGCGGGCTGATCTCATTGGCAAGCTGGAACCCGATGACAAGCTGGATCCTGTTCACAAGGAGCATGGTCATGTGCTGAGGACTTGTCACGAGGTGGACCGCTGTAAAGCCTTGACGAGTCTGCTGCTTAAGCGATCGCTCCAGATCACAATGATTGGTCTCGGTGTTCCTCTTGTAGGTGCTGCAAAATGAAGACTAGTGCTAGTCGAGGTTGGTGAGGCGCCTTTGGTCACAAGCATGCTCATGAAAAGGAGAAACAGCTGCGTCACTTGGTCAGACTCTCTCAAGAGTGTGACGAACTCCTCGGTGGATCCAAGGTAAAAACTGGGAGGGGTGAAGCGGCAGCACAACGGACTCATCGAACTTGCAGGGTGCGAGCAACATCTACTTCACGCTCTGACAAGCCACTTTCGTAGGGGCTAGAAACAGACATGGGTGAGACCAGACGCCTTCTCATTGTCCCGTATGGCGGAGACCACTCCGGTAAGGACCTAACCCGCGAACGGGAAAGTTGTCCCTCGAGAGCAACAGGAACCGACCTCGGACTTTGCCCCCTCCGCCAGCTGAGCGAACTCAAAACAAGGGGGAGCGCCGTCATCGGCAAGCTGAGCTGGAGACTGGACTGGGTAGACTGTGGTGGGCACAGATGCAAGAGACTCATCCAGTACGAAACCTTCAGAGGCTCTATGAAGAGGATCAAGGTCAACCTCTGAGAAAGCCGGTGTGTGCTTCTTCTCTGCTTCCAGCTGCAACACTCAAGCAGACCTTCCTTTGACGGGGGACCAGCGATACCTAAGGAAGGCCACTCCTACAAAAGACTGTCAACATAACTGGATTCCCCCGCCGGGAAGGGCGGCACCGCTTCGCTACGGGAAGCGGCGGTGTTCTTCCAACCTAAGGGTTCTCCTGGGGTTGAAGAGTCACCACTCTTGCTCAACCGATCCCCTGGCTAGATCGATCGAGAAGAAGCTTCATGCAGAGATTGAGGAGTGGAAGAAGGAAGTTGAGTTTTCTTAAGACTTTGAGGATGACCCCAAAGGTCAGTACTGTAAACATCAAGTAAATTGGCTGTACTGTACATACAGCAAAAAAACAATCATAACAAAGGGTCTGATGGATTTCACACAGTCTTAGTAGGGTTGATAAGCTTGACTGTGAGCGAATTGCCAAATAGGATGTGGTAGAAATATACTTGGGAGAAGCATTGGATATATCTTATATAGTACTGTAAATGCATTTTGAAATAGTGGAACAAAACCTTCCATTGCCTTGTCATTAGACTGATAGTTTGACATGATTTACCTATGCTTTACATTCTTATATTATCAGATAGCAGTAACTGATACAATGTGATTATAAAATACAGTACTGCATAATGTTTAGTATTATGAGAACCATCCACTGAGGTTCGGGAAAATAATTAATCGAACACTATCACTAAGCATTTACTCGTTTATCTGTATACAGAGGTGTTTTACACTCAATAATAGGCACAAGCCATAAAAAGTACAAAATTGAAAAAAAGAAATGTATTTTTCTCCTAGCTATACAAACCCAAGTCATTTAAATAGGTTACTCCTAGTCTCATCTCTACGACCAGACAATAAAAATGACAAATTCGTAGATAATTTGTATTTTTCCTAATTATATAAACCTTAGCTATTTACATGGGGTAATTACTTCAGCGTAGCTGAATGACGAGCCATAAGAATTTTAACGAGGGTTTACTATCCTGCCGCTAGTTAGCGGGGGGTAGGGAGGGGTAGCTAGCTACCCCCCCCCTCACACACACCGGTGAATGCTTCACTTTGCTTAGAGGTAGGACTTATCCCGGGGGACAGGGCTGGCGGGCAAATATGTGTAAATAGCTAAGGTTTGTATAGTTAGGAAAAATACAAATTACTGTATCTACGAATTTGTCATTTGTTCCGTAACTGAAATACAAACCACACTATTTACATGGGGTGACTCAACCCTTAGGTAGGGAGGTAAGTCCTTGCCATACTGGCTTTGGCTTGCCCGGGGACTCAAAATTCGAGTGTGTAAGTACTCAAGAAATAAGGAGTCCCTGCTCCTCGCTAGCATGCTGTGAAACTGCTGCGGCCTACATAAGCTGTGTGTGAAGGTGAGAAGTGACTCGTCCTAGGAAGTTGACCTGGAGTTCTTCAGATGCAAATCTAGGCTAAGACTCTCCCAATACCACCTCGTCAGGGTATGGGGACATGACAGTATTACACTTAATACTAGGAACACAAGGGAGCATGGCTTACCTGCAGTGGTTTGAGGTCAGCTGTGCAGAGAACCCAGGATGCTGCTTTCTCCAAGGGAGGAGAGGATGAAGAAAAGAATAAGGGCCAGACAGATCTTTTCATTCACGCAGACTAAAACCGGGTAACAATGCCCTCAACCTTCTGCTACTTGTCCATTAAGGAACCTGAGGTTAGACCAGCTGTTGTGCAGCCACCACAGGGCCGATAGAGAACGTATCGAGCCTCCTGTGTGTCACGTCTTGCAGGTAGTGAGCCGTGAAGGTGGTCTGACGCTTCCACACCCCAGCTTGAAGGACCTGCGTCACTGAATAATTTTTCTTGAAGGCCAGGGACGTAGCTATGCCCTTGACATCATACGCTCTAGGGCGACGTGACGGAGAAGGGTCAAGATTCAAGACCGTATGTATTACCTTGCGAATCCAGGCCGAGATAGTATTCCTGGTGACCCTCCTCTTCGTCTTCCCGGTGCTCACGAACAGGTCTCGCACCCGGGGACAAACTGCAGCTGCTCTTTTAAGATACAACCTCAGACTCCTCACTGGGCACAGTAGGAGATGGTCTGGGTCATCTGTTACAGAACGGAGATTTGAAACCTGGAAAGTCGAACCTAGGGTCTGGCACTCCCGGATTCTGAGTCTTGGCAACAAACTCAGGGACGAAGCTGAACGTTACCTCCCCCCATCCCCTTGAATGGGCGATGTCGTACGAGAGACCATGTAGCTCACTGACTCGCTTGGCCGAGGCCAATGCTAGCAGGAAAACCGTCTTCCAGGTAAGGTGGCGATCTGAAGCCTGGCGTAATGGTTCATAGGGAGGTCTCTTCAGAGACCTGAGAACTCGAACCACGTTCCATGGAGGGTCTCACTTCCGACTGAGGGCAGGTAAGTTCATAACTCTGTATGAGAAGGGGAAGTTCCAGCGAGGAAGAAATGTCCATTCCTTTAAGCCTGAAGGCAAGACTTAAGGCTGAGCGATAGCCTTTCACTGCCAAGACTGAAAGGTGCATTTCCTCCCGCAAATACACGAGGAACTCCGCTATTGCTGGAATAGTGGCATCGAGGGGAGAGATACCCCTTCCACGACACCAACCCCAGAAGACTCGCCATTTCGCCTGGTAGACACCTGCGGATGACTTTCGCAGGTGACCAGACATCCTGTTCACAACTTGTTGCGAAAATCCTCTCTCCGTGAGGAGATGCTAGATAGTCTCCATGCGTGAAGTCGAAGCGAAGCCACGGCTTTGTGGAAGATGTTGGCGTGTGGTTGTTTGAGTAGCTCGTGACGTGGAGGGAGTTCTCTCAGACCCTCCGTGAGGAGTTGCAGAAGGTCCGGGAACCATTCTGCGTGATGCCATAGCGGAGCTATCAGGGTCATTGAAAGATTGACCGATATTCTGGTCTTGTTAAGCACCCTCCTCATCAGACAGAACGGGGGAAAGGCGTACACATCGACGTTGTCCCACCGTTGTTGGAAGGCATCCTGCCAGAGAGCCTTGGGGTCTGGGACCGGGGAGCAGTACAGCGGGAGCTTGAAGTTCAGCGCTGTAGCGAACAGATCCAGCGTCGGGGAACCCCACAAAGTGAGGGCTTTGTTGGCTACTTGAGGATCCAAAGACCACTCGGTACTCACTATATGCGTCGCTCTGCTCAAACTGTCGGCGAGCACATTCCTTTTGCCTGGAATGAAGCGAGCCGCTAGTGTGATCGAGTGGACTTCGGACCATCTCAGAATCTCTACTGCAAGATGGGATAGCTGTTCTGAAAAGGTACCTCCCTGCTTGTTGATATAAGCCACCACCGTGGTGTTGTCGCTCATTACCACCACAGAGTGGCCCGCCAGGACTTGGTGGAACTTCTGAAGTGCCAGGAACACAGCCTTCATTTCTAGTAGGTTTATGTGAAGGTACTTTTCTGATTCTGACCACAGGCCTGAGGTCCTGTGGTTCAGGACGTGGGCCCCCCACCCTTTCTTTGATGCGTCCGAGAACAACATCAAATCCGGGGGAAGGACGAAAAGATCCACTCCCTTTCGTAGGTTCTCGTCCGCCACCCACCACTGGAGGTCCGTCCGTTCCGCAGGACCCACAGGGACCAAAGTGTCCGGGGAATCATGACCTTGATTCCACCGGGACTTGAGTCGCCACTGGAGAGATCTCATTCTGAGGCGACCGTTGGGAACGAGATGGGCCAGGGAGGAGAGGTGGCCGAGGAGACGCAGCCACATTTGGGCTGGGAGTTCTTCTCGATTGAGGAAAGGCCTCGCGACCTTCCTCAGCCTTGCTATCCTGTCGTCTGATGGGAAGGCTTTGTGGTGATTGGTGTCTATAACCATGCCTAGATATACTGTACCAGTTTCTGAGAGGGCTGCAGAGAGGACTTCTCGAGATTTACCATGATCCCTAGATCCTGGCAAACTTCGAGGAGCTTGTCTCGGTGGCGAAGAAGGGTTGCCTCCGAGTCCGCTAAGATCAGCCAGTCATCCAGATAACGGAGGAGACGGATGCCGATCCTGTGAGCCCACGAAGATATCAGGGTAAACACTCTGGTGAACACCTGAGGGGCTGTGGAGAGACCGAAACACAGCACCTTGAACTGGTAGATCTTGTTGTCTAGGCAAAATCTTAGGTACTTCCTTGAAGACGGATGGACTGGGATCTGGAAGTACGCGTCCTTCAGGTCCAGTGTACACATGAAGTCTTGTGGTCTCACTGCAAGTCTGACCGTGTCTGCCGTCTCCATACTGAACGGAGTTTGTTTGACAAACCCGTTCAGGGTTGAGAGGTCGATGACTGGTCTCCAGCCTCCAGATGCCTTTCTCACAAGAAGGGTTGCCTCCGAGTCTGCTAGGATCAGCCAGTCGTCCAGATAACGGAGGAGACGGATGCCGATCCTGTGAGCCCACGAAGATATCAGGGTGAACACTCTGGTGAACACCTGAGGGCCTGTGGAGAGACCGAAACACAGCACCTTGAACTGGTAGATCTTGTTGTCTAGGCAAAATCTTAGGTACTTCCTTGAAGACGGATGGACTGGGATCTGGAAGTACGCTTCCTTCAGGTCCAGTGTACACATGAAGTCTTGTGGTCTCACTGCAAGTCTGACTGTGTCTGCCGTCTCCATACTGAACGGAGTCTGTTTGACAAACCCGTTCAGGGTTGAGAGGTCGATGACTGGTCTCCAGCCTCCAGACGCCTTTCTCACAAGAAAGAGTCGACTGTAGAAGCCTGGGGACCCGTCTACATCCTCCTGGAGAGCATCCTTCTTCAACATGGTCTGGACTTCTGCCCAAAGGGCTTGCCCTCTTGCCGATCCCATGGCAAGAGAGCTCAACGACACTGGATTCGCTGTCAGGGGAGGTAGAGAAGCTGTGAACGGGACGTGATAACCCTGAGCGATTACGGAAATCATCCAGGTATCTGCCCCGAGTTGCTGCCACCTTGCCGCGCAACTTTGTAGGCATCCCCCCACTGGTGGACATGCAGGGGGACTGCCAACCCTAGCGTTTACGGCCTCGGCCGTTTCCTCTAGGGGTCTTGCCTCCCCTGGAGGACTTCTTGCTCCTGCTCTTGGCAGGAAAGGGCTGACACACCTTCGGCTTTGCTGCAGTAGTCTTCTTCGTGTCCTTAGCCGGACGGGGCTGTTGGGCCGCTGGAGGTTTGTAGGGCCTCGATGTCAGGGCCCTATGGATGAGGGAATCCTGGTTGGACTTCCCTCACCTCTCAGCGGTAAGCTCCACGTCCTTAGGCTCAAACAAACTCTTACTGAGCACGGAAGAGTGTCTGAGCCTGCTAACATCCAAACTGGGAACCTTCTGGTGGAATCTCTCAGCCACAGTGTCCCGTCGTTTGAGAATCGTATTGGCCCACAAGCTCGAGACTTGGTGGGCCAGAAACTCGATGGTCCGCGTGCCTGAGAGCAAGAAAGTCTCCAGTGCCTTCCTGGTGCTTTCTTTGGAGAGGTCCTCAGACCGCACCAGGATGCCCAGAGACCCCAGCCAGATGTCAAGCCACGAAGTTGCCTGCATGGCACACTTAGCGACCTTCTCCTGGCTTAGGATCTCAGTAGCTGAGTAGGACACGTGCCGGTTGGAGAGTCTCTCTAGAGGGACTCCCCCTGTGAGTTCTTACACGGAGTGGTGAATCGGAAGACCCAAACAAGACTCCTCAAGGATCTCAAAGTACCTCCTCTGATGGACTCGAGGAGGAGGGAGGAGCTTGTTACCGGCGCTGGATCTGCTGGAGGAGGCAAGCTCAGAGAGCTGGCCCTCGACCTTGTCCCTGGCACTCTTCATCCCCTGAGACCAGGGCAAAGCTGCACTGGCCCTAGAGGGTTTCTGGGTGCCGTAGACACGGTCCAAGACCGTGTCCTTACCCTCATGAGGAAGAATCTCTGGGTCTGGGATCCCGTTGAGGTTCCTCATGAGGGTCAGGACTTGCCAGAACGCGTGTTCTGACTCTTGTTGCTCTCCTCCTGAAGGACTGGCAGCAAAGTCTCCTGTCCCCAGTGGCTCTTCCTGGGGGAACACGTGGACATCCTTGGAAGGTCTAGATGGCTCCTGTCTGATCCTTGTTGACGACTTGGGGATAGTCTTAAGAGTCCTTCGGTTCCCTCCTGGGAGGGATACAGGACTTGAGTAATGATGGGGTGGAAACCCCTGGACGAGAAGACTTCTCAGGGAGAGGCGGAGTTTCCCCCATTGGTGCGATGGGGGAACGGTCCGGCTCGTCCGACTCTCCTGAGGATGGGTAATCCTCATCCGCAGGGGAGGGAGAGAAAGTCAAGGGGGGGGGGGGAAGGAGCCTTGCGCAAGGATCTGCAAGGAAACAAAATAGTCCTTGGAGGTGTTTCCACAGGAGGGACTCCTCTCTTCCTCTTCAGGGGGGGAGGAAGCCGCCACTGATTTGTGACCCACGTCAGAGAGGACGGGCTTCATCGCCTGCACAAGAGCTCTGACCAGGGTCCTGAACCAGGGCTGCTGGCTGACAGTCGCGCTGTCAGACACTCCCTCTGGAGGGAAGGGAGTTCGATCCCTTGGAGAAGTCGACAAATGCGAGTTCGCCTGAGAAGCTGAAACAAAAGAGTCCTTAGACCTGTCCGGGAACCGCCCCTCCTCCGGCGAGCGCGCTGTTCTGCGCTTGCGGGGAGGGAAACGAGACGATGACTAATCCGCCTGGCGACGCTCGCGCTGGAGGTCGCGCGATGGGCCCTGACCAGGATCGCGCACGAAAGGATCGCGTGAGCCAGGAATCTCGCGCTCGCGCGGGCGTGAGAGGTTGGTGGAGCGGGCGTGAGAGGTTGGTGGAGCAGGCGTGAGAGGTTGGTGGAGTGGGCATGAGAGGTTGGTGGAGCGGGCGCGGTGGCGCGTAGGCGAGGCCACAGGCGCGTGGGCGCGATGGCGCGCAGGAGATGGTGTGGGCGCATGGGCGCGGGAGCGAGCAGGAGATGGAGCGGGCGCGCCTAGGAGATGGCGAGGGCGTGTGGCGCGCAAGAGCTGGAACGTGAGGAGGCTGGATGCGAGGGCGCGCAGCATCCTGATGCGGCACTGACGGGCGCGAGAGGGCAGTGGCGCATGGGCGTGTATCCGGAAGAACCGGGCGAGAGCGCAGGTTCAGGATAGCGCGAGGGTGGGTTCGCACGTTGGAGTGTAGGTGGGCACTGCTCCGAAAGAACAGGCATATTAACCTGTGGGCGCGCTGGTGTGCGCTGCAGCGGTAGGCGAGCAGGGCGCACGGATGGATTAGGGCGCACAGGTGTGCGCTGGAGGGTTGCCTTGAGAACTGGAACCTGGCGCGCAACCGGAGCGTCACGCGCGGCTGGAACGCGTGCAGGGTCGCGCGGTCTGGAAGGAGAGTCCTGGGGTGCCTGTGAGCGCCCGTGCGCTAGCTTAGGCACCTCCTGGACTGCGCGCTGTGATATAGAAGCGCGCTGGCGCGTTGGCGAGCGCGCGTGCGCTGTAACTGGAACTGCGCGCGATGGGCGCGCTTCGCGCCTAACTCCAGACGGGCGCTGCGAGTCCAGAGGTACCTGTGAGCGCCTGTGCGCTAACGTAGGAGCCTCTTGGACTGCGCGCGACGAGGCAGGAACCGGGGAACACTGGGGCGCAGGTGGGCGCGTGTGCACAGGTGGGCACTGGCGTGCTGGGTCAGGAACTGCTGGCGGGCGCCGGGGCGCAGAAGGATGTGGGCACGCAGGGGAACCCTGGCGCGTAACAGGAACAGGGGCGCGCACGCGCGCAGGTGAGCACTGTGGCGCTAAGACTGGAACAGCGGCAGCAGCAGCAGGAGGGCACGCAGGTAGAACCTGGCGCTTGAGGGCAAGAGGCGCGGATTTGCGCTCAGGGCCCTTAAGCCCCGAAGGGCCCGGTACCTGCGCAGTGGCAGGATCAGGTGGCGCGTAACGCACATCCGCATCGTCGAAAGGTGACGGCAGGTCAGCAGGTCTGGAGGGAGACTGGTCACCGGGTCCCGAAGGACGACCATCATCCGAAGGGAATCGCGAACGATCCCCGGAGAGGTCTAAGGTGGTTGCTAGCAGGATCGGCGAACGGCGAGTCGTCTCCTCCGCAGAGGACTGTGGTGACGACAAGCCGAAGAGGCGCCTCCTAACTCCCTTATGAGGGGAAGGAAGGCCTCTACGGCGAAGGGGAGGATGAGCCTCCGCCTTATACGCCAACGAGGGGCCGTGGGGTCAGCAGGCTGACCACCATAGGGCCTCCGCAGAGGAGTCTCTGTAAGTGAACTCCCCCGGTGGGGGAGAATCACCGGCAGGAGAGACCGTAGGACTTAGATCCTCCCTCGAAAGGTGTTCGGAAGGGGAATCTAAGCCTTCAGCTACCTCAGCAACAGGAACGGGGGTTTGGCTAGACCCACGAGATGCCTCCGTCACAACAACGTCAACAACAGACAGAGGATCTATCCCAGCTGTAGTTGGCGATTGTTTGACAGCTGCACTAAGTTTGATCATGTCAAACAGGGCTTCCCTGGAGGGCGAACCCTGCAGCCCCAAGGAAGCCCAAAGCTGCAACAAATCATGATTAAACACAGGTAAATCAATATTCAAATCCTCCTCCGGGGGAGGAGGGGCAGCCGCCTCGCTATGGGAGGCAACTACCTCTCCCGCACCCCGGGATCGGTCAACAGCAGTACGGTCTACGCTACCACTCGCCGGCCTCTCGGAAGAGACCGCTCGAGGGGGAGCTTCGGAGGAGGAAAGGGCTACAGAAGAAGTCCTGGAATTTTCTCTCTTCAAAGAAGCCTCTGAAGGAGAAAGATCCCTTTTAGACTTTTTCTTCCGGCACCGGGCAAACCTCTCCCACTGGGAGGTAGACCACTCCCTACATTCCATACTTACATTACCACTATCACACCGTTGGCCCCTACAGTGAGGACACAAGGTTTGGGGATCGGTGTTGACCGCCGACATAAAGGTCCCACAAGGGAGGCCGGGAAGTCCAGGGCATGTACGCATAGTCAGTAGAGGCCAACTTCAAACACAGTGGAAAACAAAAAGCAAAAACAGATTAAATATGGCAGTCAAAGCGAGGGAGAGAGCAGACAGGTCTGTTCTCTGCTCGAGCCAAAAGTAAAGTGAAGCCTTCACTGGTGTGTGTGAGGAGGGGGGGGTAGCTAGCTACCCCTCCCTATCCCCCGCTAACTAGCGGCGGGGTAGTGAACCCTCATTAAAATTCTTATGGCTCGTCATTCAGCTACGCCTAAGTAATTACCCCATGTAAATAGCGTGGTTTGTATTTCAATTACGGAACAAATGACAAATTCGTAGATAATTTGTATTTTTCCTAACTATACAAACCTTAGCTGTTTAAAGTGGGTAATTACTTTCGGCGTAGCTGAAAGGACAACCCATTAAAATTTAACGAGGGTTTGCTACCGCTAGTTAGCGGGGGGTAGGGAGGGTAGTTAGCTACCCTCCCCCCTCAAACACCTGTGTTGTAAGCTCACTTTGCTTAGAGGTAGGACTTCATGGGGGACAGGGCTGGTGAGCAAGTTTTATTAAATAGCTAAGGTTTGTATAGTTGGGAAAAATACAAATTATCTACCAATTTGTCATTTGTTCCGTAACTGGAATACAAACCACGCTATTTAAAGTGGGTGACTTAACCCTTAGGAAGGGTGGAATAAGTCCCAGCCATACTGGCTTTGGCTTTGCCCGGGGACTCATTATCTGAGTGTGTCAGCACTCAACAATAAAGAGTCCCTGCACCTTGCTCGCACCTTGCAATGCAAGGGCTGCGGCCAACGTAAGCTGTGTGGGAAGGAAAAAAGTGTGACTCGTCCTAGGAAGTTGACCTGAAGTTCTTTAGATAGAAACTTTAGGCTAGGACTCTCCCAATACCACCTCGTCAGGGTATGGGGACGCGACAGTATTAACTTAATACTAGGAACACAAGGGAACATGGTTTACCTGCAGTGGTTTGAGGTCAGCTGTGCAGAGAACCCAGGATGCTGCTTTCCCCAAGAGAGGGGAGGATGAAGAAAAGAATAAGGGCCAGACATACCTTTTCTTTCATGCAGACTAAAACCGGGTAACAATTCCCTCAACCCTCTGCCACTTGTCCATTAAGGAGCCTGAGGTTTAAACCAGCTGTTGTGCAGCCACCACAGGGCCAATAGAGAACGTATCGAGCCTTCTGTGGGTCACGTCTTGCAGGTATTGGGCTGTGAAGGTCGTTTGACGCTTCCAGACCCCGGCTTGTAGAACCTGCGTCACTGATGAGTTCTTCTTGAAGGCCAGGGAGGTAGCTACTCCCCTGACATCATGAGCTCTAGGACGACGTGATGGAGGAGGGTCAGGATTCAGGGACAGATGGATTGCCTTTCGAATCCATGGTGAGATGGTGTTCTTGGTAACCCTCCTCTTCGATCTCCCAGTGCTAACAAACAAAGCCTGCACTTTGGGACGAATTGCAGCTGTTCTCTTCAGGTATAGCCTCAGACTCCTTACTGGGCACAGTAGGAGATGGTCTGGGTCATCTGTTACAGAACGAAGACTCGAAATCCGGAAGGAGTCGAAGCGAGGGTCCGGCACTCCCGGATTCTGAGTCTTAGCAATAAACTCAGAGACGAAGCTGAACGTTACCTCCCCCCATCCCCTTGAATGGGCGATGTCATACGAGAGACCATGAAGTTCGCTAACTCGCTTGGCTGACGACAAAGCTAGTAGGAACACCGTCTTCCAAGTCAGGTGGCGATCTGAAGCCTAGTGTAATGGTTCGTAGGGAGGTCTCTTAAGAGACCTGAGAACTCGAACCACGTTCCATGGAGGAGGTCTCACTTCCGACTGAGGGCAGGTAAGTTCATAACTACGTATGAGTAGGGAAAGTTCTAGCAAAGAAGAAATGTCCACTCCTTTGAGCCTGAAGGCTAGACTTAAGGCTGAGCGATAGCCTTTCACTGCCGAGACTGAAAGGCGCATTTCTTCTCGCAAGTACACGAAGAACTCTGCTATTGCTAAAATAGTGACATCGAGTGGAGAGATACCCTTTCCACGACACCAACCACAGAAAACTCTCCACACACTGACTTTCGCAGGTGTCCAGACATCCTTTCCGCAACTTGTTGCGAAAATCCTCTCTCTGCGAAGAGATGCTGGATAGTCTCCAGGCGTGAAGCCGAATCGAAGCTACGGCTTTGTGAAAGATGTTGGCGTGTGGTTGTTCGAGTAGCTCGTGTCGCGGAGGGAGTTCTCTCGGAGGCTCCATAAGGAGTTGCAGAAGGTCCGGGAACCATTCCGCGTGATGCCACAGCGGAACTATGAGAGTCATCGAGAGGTTGACCGATAGTCTGGTCTTGTTGAGTACCCTCCTCATCAGACAGAAAGGTGTATACGTCAATGTTGTCCCACCATTGTTGGAAAGTATCTTGCCAGAGAGCCTTGGGGTCCGGGACTGGGGAGCAGTACAGCGGCAGTTTGAAGTTCAACGCTGTCGCGAACAGATCCACAATCGGGGAACCCCACAAAGTCAGGACTTTGTTGGCTACTTGAGGATCCAAAGACCACTCGGTACTCACTATCTGAGATGCTCTGCTCAGACTGTCGGCGAGCACATTCCTTTTGCCCGGAATGAAGCGAGCCAAAAGTGGAATCGAGTGGACTTTGGTCCATCTCAGTATCTCTACTGCAAGATGGGATAGCTATTCTGAAAAGGTACCTCCCTGCTTGTTGATATAAGCCACTACTGTGGTGTTGTCGCTCATCACCACCACAGAGTGACCCGCCAGGTGCTGTTGGAACTGTTGAAGGGCCAGAAAAATGGCCTTCATTTCTAGCAGATTTATATGGAGGCACTTTTCTGATTCTGACCACAGGCCTGAGGTCCTGTGGTTCAGGACGTGGGCCCCCCACCCTTTCTTTGAGGCGTCCGAAAACAGCATCAAATCCAGGGGGAGGACGAGAAGATCCACTCCCTTTCGTAGGTTCTCGTCTGCCACCCACCACTGAAGGTCCGTCCGTTCCGCGAGACCCATAGGGATCAAGACGTCTGGGGAATCATGCCCTTGATTCCACCGGGACTTGAGTCGCCATTGCAGGGATCTCATTCTGAGACGACCGTTGGGAACTGGACGGACCATGGATGAGAGATGGCCGAGGAGACGTAACCATGATTGGGCTGGGAGTTTGTTTCGTCTGAGGAAAGGACTTGCGACCTTCCTCAGCCTTGCTATCCTGTTGTGGAGATTGGTGTCCAATATCATGCCTAGATATACCAGTCTTTGGGTAGGAAGCAGAGAAGACTTCTCGAGATTTACCATGATCCCCAGATCTTGGCAAATCCCCAGAAGTTTGTCTCAGTGTCGAAGAAGGGTTGACTCCGAGTCTGCTAAGATCAGCCAGTCGTCCAGATAACGGAGGAGACGGATGCCGATCTTGTGTGCCCACGAAGATATCAGGGTGAACACTCTGGTGAAAACCTGAGGTGCTGTTGAGAGACCGAAACACAGCACCTTGAACTGGTAGATCTTGTTGTCTAGGCTGAATCTTAGGTACTTCCTTGAAGACGGATGGATTGGGATCTGGAAGTACGCGTCCTTCAGATCCAGTGTGCACATGAAGTCTCGCGGTCTCACTGCGAGTCTGACCGTGTCTGCCGTCTCCATGCTGAACGGGGTCTGCTTGACAAACCTGTTCAGAGCTGAGAGGTCGATGACTGGTCTCCAGCCTCCAGACGCCTTCTTTACAAGAAAGAGTCGACTGTAGAAGCCTGGGGACCCGTCGACGACCTCTTGGAGAGCGTCCTTCTTCAACGTGGTCTCGACTTCTGCCCAAAGGGCTTGCCCTCTTGCCAATTCCATGGCAAGAGAGCTCAACGACACTAGATTCGCTGTCAGGGGAGGTAGTGATGTTATGAACGGGACGCGATATCCTTGGCTGATCACGGAGATCGCGATGAAGATGACCTGACTGCGCGTCGTACTGCAGGATCCTGTGTGGGAATGCGCTGTGGATCGCGCTGGGCATCGATAGGCCATTGCCTAGCTCGGGAGGCGATCGCTCGGGCGTGTGGGCGCGTGGGCGATGGCGAGCGGGCGAGGGTGCGTGTTGGCGCGTAGGAGAGGGCGCGCGTTGGCGCGTGGGCGAACGATGGCACGCAGGAGAAGGAGCTCGTGGGCGCGCAGGCGACAGGGTGCGTAGGCGTCAGGGCGCGTGAGCGCGTAGGTGAAGGGGCACGTTGGCGCGTTGGTGCGCGTTCCGGAGACCTCGGATGGAGTGCAGCCACAGGATCCTAAAGGGCCCGTAAGGGCGAAGCCGTAGGGCGCGCACATGCGGGGGGAGTATCCCTAGCGCGAGGGCACGCAGGAGGGCGCTCATCAGGAACAGAAGTTCTGGCACTGGGCGCGTGGGCGCGCGATGGAGACTACGGGCGATGGCGTGTAGGCGAAGGATGGCGAGCAGGCGAGGTCCGATGGCGCGTCGGCGATCGTGGAGGAGAGCGCTGGCGAGCAGGGGAGGAAGAAGACTTCCCTTTGGAGCCCTGATCCGAAGATCGAGGGCGAGCAGGCGAGCGATGACGAGCAGGCAAGCGATGGCGAGCAGGAGAGCGCTGACAAGCGGGAGAGCGCTTACGAGCAGGAGAGCGCTGGCGCACAGGAGATCGGTGATGATCAGGAGAGCGCTGACGAGCAGGAGACCGAGGGCGTCCATGGCGTGCATCAGGCTGAGGGCGCGCAGAGGTCCGTTGGCGAGCAGGAGATCGTGGGCGCGTAGTCTCTGGAACTGCAGGGTGAACAGGAGATTGTGGGCGTGCAGGAGAGCGCTGGCGAGGTGAGACTGCAACCGGAGGGCACTTGCGCGCAGTAGTGTGCTGGCGCGCAGGCAAACGTTGGCGCACGGGGAAACCTGGCGCTTAGGGGACTTACACACAATGTGTGAAAGCCCCTTTTGCCCCGAAGGGACCGGTGCTCGTTGGAAAACGGGATGGGTGGGCGCCCACAGCGCGTCAGCAGCTAGGAAAGGTGAGGGCAGGTCAGCAGGTCTGGCAGGCGAAGGAGATCGCGAACGATCTGCGGAGAGGTCCAGGTCCAAAGAAGTAGCAGGAACGGTAGGTGAAGGACGAGGTTCCTCTGCAGGGGACTGCGAGGATGAAAATCCGAAGAGGCGCCTCCTAACACCCTTGTGAGGAGAAGGAAGACCTCGGCGACGAAGAGGAAGGCGAGCCTTACGTCGGATACGTCGTCTGGAAGCAGCAGGTAAACCAACGGAAGTCCTCCGAAGAGGAGTCTCTGTCAGTGAACTCTCCCGGGGGGGAGAATTACCCGCAGGAGAGACCGTTGGACTTAGTTCCTCCCTCGAAGGATGTTCGGAGGGGGGAGCTAAGCCTTCAGCTACAACAGGAGCAGGGGTTTGAACACTCTCATTGGAAGCCTCTGCCACAACAGCCTCGACAATAGACAGAGGGTCAACCTCTGCTACCGCCGGTGACTGTTTGACAGCTGCTCCCAACCTCATCATGTCAAACAGGGCTTCCTTGGCGGGCGAACCCTGAAGCCCCAAGGAAGCCCAAAGCTGCAAAAGATCATCATTATTAACATCAGGAGAAATAATTAAATCCTCCCCCGGGGGAGGAGGAGGAGCTGCCTCGCTATGGGAGGCAACTCCCTCTCCCAAACCCCGAGATCGGACAACAGTACGGCCTACGCTACCACTCGACGGCCTCTCGCGAGAAGCCGACCGAGTGGGAGCTTCGGAGGAGGTTTGGGCTATGGAAGAAGAGTCCTTAGGATTTTCCTTCTTCAAAGAAACCTTTGAAGGAGAAATATCCCGTTTGGACTTTTTCTTCCGGCGCCGGGAAAACCTCTCCCACTGGGAGGTAGGCCACTCCCTACATTCAATACATACGTTATCACTCTCACACCGATGACCCCTACAATAAGGGCATAAGGTGTGTGGATCCGTGTCGATTGAAGACATGAAGGTCCCACAAGGGCGGTCAGGTAACCCAGGGCACTTGCGCATTGTAGAGGCCAACTTCACAACACTGTCGTGTAGGCGAGGGTGACAGCGGACACGTCCGACTAGCCCCCCAGCCGATAGCAAAGTGGGCTTACAACACAGGTGTGTGAGGGGGAAGGGTAGCTAACTACCCTCCCTACCCCCCGCTAATTAGCGGTGGGGTAGTAAACCCTCGTTAAATTTTAATGGGTCGTCCTTTCAGCTACGCCGAAAGTAATTACCCACTTTAAATAGCGTGGTTTGTATTCCAGTTACGGAACAAAGGAGGGTTTGATTGCATCATAATTGGTTGCTAAGCAACCCCACTGCATGGCAGCATGAATGACTATGTCACTTATCCTCTGGTCGTGTATTGTATCATAGCTAGTACATCTAATGTCATACGTTCATGCCCCGGCCATGACGGCGCCCTTGTGGCACCTTCATGAGTCAAGTTGATGTTGACCCACATCCTGTTTGCATCTCATGCCATGACAAGGGATGTTATGTGGAATCTCCATGCAAGTACTTGTAGGGAGTGGCCATCCTCCCAATGAGAGAGATATCTTTCTTGATGCAAGAAGCAAACTAGAAGAGATCGTTCTCATTCCTCGTCAACTTTGCCCTACTATTAAGAAGCCTCAGTTGATAACCACCAACAAGCTGGTTTACACAACCCTAAAGCCATGAGCTATTCGAACAACAAACTCATTGCTTTGCCTAGCCACCCTCACTCTAGTGCTCTGTCTAATGTTTGTAATGCTTCAAACTTTACACGTACTCCAGAACGGCAAGAGGTTTATTTTTTTAGATGAATCTTCTTTACAGGTTCAAGGATGGAAAAGGGCACTATAAACTTTTCCCCCTTCTCCAAGAGTAACACCCCCATCTGAAGCAGATAACTTTCACCTTTATTAAATATCGTAGCTGCAGTCCTCGTAGAAGGCGCACCAAATGGCCTACCATGAAGAAATCCTTCTCCTCTCACAGGTCGAGTTCAGAAAAAGAACTGCCTGTTTCTCCCTTGCATTTTCCTAGAGGTAGTCACTGTTATGCTAGGAGTGAGCTGGACTCCTCCCAGTCTTTCTCCGCCTATTCTTCTCTCCATTCACTGAATGTCGCAACGGAAGGGAAGGACGTTCGAGGAAAAGTAAAGAATTCAAACGTAACTTTTAAGGTAGAACAAATTACCTGTATCCCAAAATTGGAACCACCACTTAACCATGATATGATGACTCTCTGGAGAACCTCGGTGCGCACAGGCATGAGCTCAACTGATGTAGTCCCCACTCAAGGTCCTGAAGTCTGGTTCGGAAACATCACACTTTATTAAGATCATGAGTTTAATCATTGTTTGCATGGCTTAGATGAGCCTCCTCACGCACAAACCATTAATAGGCAGTGTGCGATTGATTCCATCTTTCTCCCAATCTCAAAGTTCTAGACATAAGTTTGATGTGGCACACTCTAACCATACTAGACATCCTGGACTTATCTAATGACTTATTCAACTTGTGTTCCACCTATTTCCGATACGGTACAGTGTTACTGCGGGCAGTTCGACTCCTGCCTCATTTAATTGTTGAGCATTGATTCAAGCAGATGCAAGAAACACTCGCTGGGATACCAATGTGACAAAACTTATCAAAATCCTTTGTTCGTGGTTCTTTCTGTATCATGCAGAATATGTAACGATAGTTTTCCTGGGGTGTGTATAATAGCAATTTTTGGGTCTGGAATGGATTAATTCCATTCTCAATAAATTTGGACATTAAAATAAGTTGTCAACATAAGTGTTTTTCAAATGAGTCTAATCTTCAATTCTATTAAAAATATGTAGTTTCAGAGATACAGGGTCCCCTATAGGGTATAACCAAACTTGACTGCCTGCATTAAACCTAACCCAAGGTACAGGGTCTTCTTTACATTTAGAAGGCACGGTATGAGTGGGGGATTGTTCACCTCGTTCCAAATCCTGTCTCCTTGTTTCCTTATGTCATCTAAGATGTTGTATCACTTTGAAAACCCTTCAATTGGGCTAGGCATATTATCCATACCATATTCAGGATAATTAGTTGCAGATGGTAAGAAAAAATTTAATATCCTCATTTGGCTTAAACTGTAATTATACTGGGGCAGCGTCCCAAGTCAGGTAAGGCAATGAAGTAAAAGTTAGGATGGAGTCAATTTCTGTTTTCCCATGGTCAAATTAGATGGGGGACCAAGGGTCGGAAAGCCCCTCTCCTCTGATAAGCATTGTGTACTAGGTTAGGTTACATTAGGTTAGGTTATGAATATAACGGTACTGTTCAGAAATACTGTACAGTACTTCAACGTACAATTTTTCTAGGTTTGAGTTAAGGGGGAAATGTACGATTATAACATTTGTTAGTGCTGGCGTAATGGGTAAAATATTTCACAGGTGTAGTCAAGATAATTTAGAATGCAAGCTTGTTACAATATCAGTTTTACAAATATTTGCATGACTGTTACTGATAATGCATGTGAACTACAATGTACATTTTTTCAACTGATCAAGCTGTAATTCATATATATTTGTCAATTTTGACAAAACACTACTTCTAATTTTTTTCTCATGTCAGAGAAAAATCTATTTGAGGGCAGGATGTGAATCATAGTTAATTACCGTATGATACCTTAATCTCACGTCATTTATATGAACCATATTTTTCCAAATGGTTATCTGGTGTTTGTTATGCATTTCTGTCCATTACTATTGCTGCAAATCACTTGTTTATGGTGATGACCGATGACCACCCAAAACCCAGGTTTCCCAATGAGGGAACCCCATAATTGTTAGTACAAGGGGAGACATGAAAACTCATGGACTGGGGGTTTGCC
Source organism: Palaemon carinicauda (assembly GCF_036898095.1). Lineage (NCBI taxonomy): Eukaryota > Metazoa > Arthropoda > Malacostraca > Decapoda > Palaemonidae > Palaemon > Palaemon carinicauda. Next base: position 99,458,963 of record NC_090744.1, read on the forward strand.
CCAATATTCATAGTCAGAGATAAAATACAAGATAATGAATAGAAAAAACTATATTTGGCTAGAAATTAGAATATATATTACATATCTTTTTAATGCTAAGGGTAAAAACGAATGGTTTTTTGCCCAGGAGATAAGAAATTAGAAGCAACATAGGGTTCAAGACTCGATTTATGAATTTGGGCCTGTGAGGCCATTTAAGTCAAATGCAACAAGGAGGGAGCTATATAATTACACTATATTGATTGTGTTTGAGTGATTGATTTGAGGATTTCTGGCATCCTGACATAGTTATTATTATTATTACTAGCCAAGCTACAACCCCAGTTGGAAAAGCAAGATGCTATAAGCCCAAGAGCTCCAATTGGGAAAATAGCCCAGTGAGGAAAGGAAATAAATAAATAATGAGAACAAATTAACAATAAATCATTCTAAAAACATTAACGTCAAAGATATGTCATATATAAACTATTAACAAGTCAAAACTGATGTCATACATAAACTATAAAAACTTATGTCAGCCTGTTCAACATAAAAACATTTGCTGCAACTTTGAACTTTTGAAGTTCTACTGATTCAACTACCCGATTAGGAAGATCATTCCACAACTTGGTCACAGCTGGAATAAAGCTTCTAAAGTACTGTGTAGTATTGAGCCTCATGATGGAGAAGGCCTGGCTATTAGAATTAACACTATGAAGTGGGGTTAAGAAGAGATATGATACCGAGGAGGAAAATAAGCGAGAACAGGGGTAAAATAGGATATAAAGCAAGTGCTAC